>NW_020954585.1:16625930-16656472 GCF_900497805.2 Vombatus ursinus
TCTCTCTCTCTCTCTCTCTCTCTCTCTCTCTCTCTCTCTCTCTCTCTCACACACACACACACACACACATATCTTGTTATTTAGTCATTCCCATCATGTCCAACTCTTTGTGACCCCTTTTGAAACTTATCTTGATAAAGATACTAGAATGTTTGCCATTTCCTTCTCCAGTTTATTTTATATGTGAGGAAACTGAGGCAAACAGGGGTAAGCAGTTTGTCACACAGCTAGTAAGTGTTTGAGGTCATATTTGAACTCAGGAAGATGAGTCTTATTGACTCCAGGCCCAGCATTATATCCACTGTGCCACCTAGCTGCAACTTTTACATATACGTGTGTATGCATATATATGTATATGTATGTATATATACATATATGTGGAGAGAAACAGAGAAAGAGACAGAATTTCATATAACTATCCTGTAAATCTCAGGATGAAGCATAAGTTCTTTCTAGCCTTAACTTCCTATAGTAAACTAAGAATAATGGAAAACATTGATGATCAGATAGGCTCCTTCTCTTCATGATCTGTGACTGAAGTCATGGCAAGACAGAAGTGCTACAGATGATGTAGGAACGTGAGGCCTCTGAACACCCCCACCTTCTTCAAGGGACTCATTCCCTGGCCCAGAGAGAATTTTAGCTAAAGAGCTTCAGAGGAGAAGTGTCATTTCTAGGCAAGTTCCACAGAAAGATATTCTAAAGTCATGGGCAGGGGATCAAAACAGAAAGAAGACTTACCTGGCTATCCTATATGCTAATGTTTGCCACCTTCCTATCCTTTCTCTCAGATAATGGATGAAAAGTACTTTTGAGCTCCTCATATAAAGGGGATGCCTAGGTACAAAGAAATCTTAATAACTCTGAGCTCTAGAATAGCCCCTATGACAGGGAAAAGCTAGTATAATAACTTTGCACACTGGATAAGAGAGGGTCACTGAGACAAAATCCAATCACGATGAGGCAGAGTGGAAATTCTAAGCAGAGTAGTCTTTTCATCTGCTATACAGTACTTCACTTCAGGCACCTTAATTATCAGGGAAAAAAACGGCTATTCTTTACATTCTGTGTTCTAATGTCACAAATTCTTTTTCATCCACATGAAACTAGGGGTACTGATTGTTTTGTTGAAGAAAGGGTATTAGCAGAGACAGATTAAATAAGGAGAGAGGAGCTTTCATATCTAGAAGCACCTAAAAGGCCAAGGTGAATTTAGGATGTTTACAGGTTATAAAGTTAGCAGCCAGTAATGCTTACTAGAAGTATGTGAAGAACTCTAAGGAAGCTGCCCATAAATCTCAGGGCCTGGAATGATAACCCATTAGCTGCTCAAACTACTGTGGCCATATGGAGTTGTGATTGAAAGAGATTTCATCTGAGCCACTCACTGGCTGTCAATCATTTTAAAAATAAGTTTTATTGATGTCTTTTGTTTCTACTACAGGGGCATTTCTGGATGTCCCACTCACTCTCCCAATGAAGAGGATCTGTATAACAAAGAAAAACCAAAGGAAACCCCAAAGCAATACTGAGAGCTTACACAACATTCTGCATCCATAGTCCCCACCTTTGTACCAGTTAGTCAGTAAGCATTTATTAAACATCTTCTATGTGCCGGTCTGGGTCCAAGCTTGGTCTTTTATAATGACTTTATGTTTGGCTTCTTTTGAGTGTTCTTTTTATTGGCATTATTGGTATCATTTTGCATAGTGTTCACTTGGTTCTATTTGCTTCATTATCCATTATTTCAGATAAAGTTTCTCTTGTTTCTCAGAATTCCTCATATTCCTCATTTCTTAAAATGCTAGAATAATTATATTTAGAAACCACAATTTGTGTGCTGGTGCCACTTCATCTTTGAGCCCAGGCTCACAAAAAGCACCTGGCATTAAGCTAAACAAAGAGTCTAGGGGTTTTGCATTATAAGAGGGGGCAAGAGATGGTACAGTACTAGATTTGGAAACAGTAGGCCTTGATTTAAAACCAGGCTCTTTTGTTTACTTCTGTTGTGACCTTGGGCAAGTCACTTAACCTCTGGGTTTCAGTTTCCTCCATTGCAAAAAGAGGAGATCAGAGTAAGAAACCCTAAGGGTCTTCTAAAGCTCCAAATCTGTAAAACAAGCCTCTGTTCTTATTTCCAGGTCTTCAGAAGGAATCAGTTAGTTGTAGGGGATTGAGGAAAGGGAAGTAAGGTCATGTGTATGAGTTGGGGTGTATATGATGGTAATAATAGTGAAACATCTTAGCAGAGAGGGAATTGGGACATAGTCTAGTTTTCCATGGTTAGGAGAAGATGGGTTTTTACACAAATCTAGGGACACTTTAAAACTGCTGTGAGATAAATCAATCTTTGTCACTTAAAGTTGATTGATTAGGAAAATAGTTATTTGCACCAGCACGAGCTTTTTTGTAAAGAGTGCTGACAGTTGCATAAGTATTTGTCTATAATGGAAGCAGCTAGCAGAGGGTATGCAGAAGTAATCCACACCAGATCCTCCAGGTCACATCTAGTTTAATAAAATGGGTACAAAGGCAAAGCATGGATGAGGCCTTTGTGAACCATAGGCAAGCTTGGAAAATTGTACCCCCTCTGTGGTCCATAGGAGGCTTTGCTCTTTCACTGAAACACATGTAACTTGACCTCACAAAATAATTACCTATGTTCCATAGGGCAACCAGATGGCGCAGTAGATAGAGAACTGAGCCTGGAGTCAGGAAAATCTGGGTTCAAAATTTGCTTCAGACACTTACTAGCTGTGTGACCCTGAGCAAGTCACTTAACCCTGTTTGCCTCTGTTTCTTCATTAGTAAAATGGGCCAGAGAAGGAAATGGCAAACCATTCCAGTATCTTTGCCAAGAAAACCCCAAATGGAGTCACAAAGAGTTGGATATGACTGAACAATAACATGTACTATAAACAGCAGAATTTTTGATGTTCAAAATATGTGGGTATGCAAAAAAGCAATATTTAAAATATGACTTGTTGCCTTCTCCCTATCTCCTGAGTTTTTCCAGCTTGGTAGAAAGATCACAAGCAAGGATGTACTGGAACCAGCTGGCTCTCAAAAGCCAATTATTAAAATTTTAGCGTGAGCATTTGTACCTTCGAAATCAGCAAGCTACAAAGCAGTGCTTTATTTATTATTTTGTTTTGATCCAGACTTCAGAAAGTGTTAATAATACAGATGAAACTTAAACGTAAATCTTAAATACATTTTTTTTCCTTCTGAAGATCTAGTAGTTAAACATTTACCAGCACAACCCTGGTCGTAAGTGTATTTGCACATTCTTAACTATGGAGACAGTAGTCTATTCCCAGAAAATGTTCAAAGTAAGATATCTGTGCTGTTAATGTTGTTTTTCTTTATTTTTCTATCTTTTTTTTCACTCTTTTTTCTCCATTCAATAATATGGAGTGAGATTTCCTAGAGGAAAAGCAACACACACAGAGATTTAGAGCTAACGGGACTTTAGAAGACTTCTAGTACAACCATCTCATTTTATAGATGAGGAAACTGAGGTCCAGAGAAGTTAAATAATATTCTCAACATCATGGGTAGTAAGCAGCACAGCTAGGATTTTAACCCAAGTCCCTGACTCTAAACCTAGTGTTCTCTTCCATTGTATCTCTTTTTTTAAAAGAGAATGGTTGGAGCAGATGACCTTCTAACTCTAAATCAGCAATTTTAAGATCCTCTGATCATCGGCTGTAAGAGGAGAGGCACTTCACATGGCAATTTTAGGAGACCAATTCCGCCCAAGTTGGATCGAAATGGCCCCAGTAATTTTTACTCAGGAGGGAAAAGGAAGTTAGAGCATCTGTCTAGGTTAAGCAGATCCCAGATGCCTTTTGATTACAACAAACATGAATAAGAGCTGGCAAAATTCCTCTGGTGTCAGGAGCTGGACTTATGGACTCATCAGTCATTCTAACTGTTTCTTTCTGGCCCCCATCCCCTCTGAGTGAGGAGGGTCTAGTCTGTTCAAACTGCATCAGCACCTGCTAGAATACATCATAATCTTTGCTGTCAAGTTCTTTGCTTCATATAAAGTGAGCCAAGCATATTTACATTCATCAACAATACTACAAATTATCCCTTCCTCCCACTGTAACAAATCTTCCTGAATTTGCCACGTTTAGATCAATGCTGCCTATTTCATGCCTCCTGAGTTTTTGAAGTACATTATGCTTCACTGGTAAAAAATAATCCAATTGTTCATTTGTACTCCCATGCATCTAGTTTGTTTAGAAAATACACTCAGTGGGATAGAAATATTGGATAGAAATAGCAACTGGAGCTTTATTTCATATAAGGGGATCTGGGGATTATGAAGAATTTGTTCAAGATTTTGGAAAGTCAGCTTCCTAGATGGTTAAATTTAATGTGGTAAGGAGAAGATACTTTCTGTTATAAAAATCATAACATACTGTCCATACATAGTATTTGTCAATTTTTCTCTGTTGGCCTCCGTAACAAACTCACTGGCCCAAGGAGCCAAGGTGTCCTTTCCCACTAAGGGTCTTCATCTTTGGATTCCCATAGACCACATTCAATCCTAGGTGAGCCTGGCCTCCAAAGTGAGGGATCAGTCTTTTCCTTATTGCTTCTGGCTCATCATATCCTTAACCCAGATTGTCTGCAGATGATCTCTTAAATGAAGCTTTAATTTGGCCCATATCTAAGACCTCTCCAAAGGAGTTTACCATGGGTATTCAATGTATGAAGTAGATCAGGTAGTATAACTCTTCATTTTCTCCAGTGTATGTACACATGTGTTTGTGCACACACACACACACACACACACACACACACACAAATGTTCCCAAAAAAGACTCATAAATACTAAATATTTAAAACATGATACAAATACTTAAAGCATGAGTAAGTAACTTATCACTCCTATTATGCTCAAAACATGAAGCATTATGATATTTGAACAGGCATTTTATGTTCACCATGACTGAACAACTCACTCAAGGTTCATAGCTCTTGGCAAGCTAATGCATGGTTTGAGACAAAATCCAAGCACAATGAGGCAGAGTGGAAATTCTAAGTAGAGTAGTCCTTTCATCTGCTATACAGTACTTCACTTCAGGTACCTTAATTATCAGAAAAAAATGGCTATTCTTTACATGTTGTATTACAATGTCACAAATTTTTTTTCACGCGCATGAAACTATGGGTACTGAATTATTTTTTTGAAGAAAGAGTATTAGCAGAGAAAATGTAAATAAGGAGAGAGGAGCTTTTATATCCAGAAGCTGCTAGAAGGACAAGGTGGATTTGGGATGTTTGCAGGTTATAAAGTTAGAGTCATTGCATAGAGGTTAAAAAATGAAACCTTGGGAGCTGATGAGATCAACAAGTAAAATAATATAGAAGGAGAAGAGGAAAGAGCTCAGGATGGAGTCTTGAAGGATCCCATCATTAGCAGGAGTAATGTGGATGAAAATCTAGCAAAGAAAACAGATCAGGAGCAGTCAGATAGGTAGGAGAACCAGGAGAAAGCAAGGTCATGAAAACCAAGCAGCAATAGCCTCTATTGAATAGAGTATCAAGGAAGAGGGTGGTTGACAATATCCACAACTTCAGAGAGATCCAGGAGGATGAGGATTGAGAAGAGATCATTAAATTTGTCAAATGAGATCATTAGTAATTTTGGAGAGAACAGTTTCAGTTGATGAGGCAGGAAACCAAATTACGAAGAGTTAAGGAGGGACTGGGCAGAAAGGAAATGGAGGCATCTATTGTAGATGACCTTCTCAAGTTTAGCCACAAAAAAGAGGAGAGATATGGGACAAGAGCTAACAAAGATAGGAGGATCAAAGGAGGGTTTTTTGAGATTGGGGAATCAAGGGGCATGATAGGCACACTCAGGTGAATTAATGTACATTATCAGTGCCATATGTTGAATTGATAGACAGGTTTAAGATTTACTGTAGAGGTGGAAAGAAGGCTTAAAAGCATAGCACTTGTCCTTAAAAGTGGATTTCCCAAGTTGCTGTTGATTGTACAACTTAAATGACATTAGAGCAGTGACCTAGTGCCATGTGCAAAAGAGAGCTAGTCAGCAAGTTTGGCTGGAATGAAACCAGCCTGAAAAGCTAGATTGAGCTATATGAGCCAAATAGGATAATGTTTATAATGTGCTATGTAAATCTGAACTATTATTATAATAATAATTATTTTCTAATCAGCCAAAAGACTCTTTATATAATACTTACTCTATCCTCTGCACTAGTTTCACATTGTAGGGGGTACAAAGAGATATAAGCCATGACACCTGCCCTCAACAAGCTTAGCATCTAGTTGGGAAGGACTGATTAGCAAACGTTGGACCACTATCCAATAAGGAACCTGTAGATTTTGGGCCTGCTCCCTGCTCTGCATTACAAACTAGCCTTTTCACCCTAAGAAAGTTATTTCATCTTTCTAGGCCTCATTTTCATTATCTATAAAATGAGTCTATATCTTTTAGGTCTTTTCAAATGCTAGCATTTTATGATTCTAGTTCTAATAGCTATACTGATTTTAGTACTAAAATTTGTGAAACAGTTTATAATCACAAGGTGGTGCTAGTGGGCAAGGCAGGCTGAGCTGTCAGTCATGCACTGAACCAGTGACTTAATTAGCAGCTTCCACAATTTGCTCCGCCTCCTTTTTGAAGTTGAGTTTCCTTAGTAGTGGCTCCCCTTTAGATATGTGGCCTCCCTTTCAATCTCCCTTAATCTTGTCCTCCTGTCTTCTTGCTTCCTGGTCCCACACATCCCTTTAGCCTTAAGGTCAAAGAAGACTTCCCAGTATTTGGAAGAAAAGGATATTGGGAAATATTCACCCAAACCCACACACATCCATCCCCTCCATCCTCATCTCTTGAGTGACACCAGCAAGAGGAATGCTCAAGTACATAAATGCTATAAAAATTTAGAGGAGGTTTCGGTAGTTAGGAAAGGTTTAATGGAGGATGATTTGGGCCATAAAGAGTGAAAAAAAAGATGGTGGAAGGAAGAACTGAGTGAATTCCAGATGAGGACAAAAAAGTGAGCCAAAGCATAAAGGCAGGAACAAATAAAGCAAGTTAATGAGACACTGAGAGGAACTAGCCTGATGACTGGGTAGGTAGGACAGGGACAGATAATGAAAGCCAGGCTTTTTTTTTTTTTTTTTTACTTTAGATTTGATGCAATAGGAAATAGAGTGTGATGCAGTGTTTTTGAATAGGGGAAGTGACATGATGGAAGTGGTAGGAAGAGAGAGCAGGATGAACTGAAAGGAATTAAGAGGTACATGTAAGGCTAATACAACAAGTGAAATTATGTTTCTACTTAACACAAAATAAACTGGTACAGGCAAGTGTCTGTGTAAGGCTGGTTTGTTTCTAAATAATCAAATGAGATAATGTATATAAAGCTTTTTGTAGTCCTCAAAGTGCCATATTAATGAGATCTATTATTTTTATGAGAAATGGTCCGTATAAGAGTTGGTTGATAGTAGAGTCGAGGGAAATTATGGCATTTTCTTTCTTTATCAATAAATCCTTAAGAAAAAGAAGATACAAAGATCCCTCTGCCTCAGATAGTTTAGGCATGATGACTGGGAGGTGACATACTTGAAGATTGTCTTCAATTGTGCTGTTTTCCCAACAGTTACAAAACCTAGATACTTTTCACTTTCCAGAAGATAGAAGATGTCACAATCAACACATCAAGTAGTTTACAATCTAACTACTTTAAACTACTACAAACTCAAGAAAGGTTTCAAAATTCTAATTCTCCTATTTAGTTTTAAAGTGCTCCATTACTCACTAAAATTAGGTTTTACCCCCAAAGCATTATGTATCTAGTGAATAAAATGGAATAAGGGTTAGGTAACCACAATTTTAAGTAGGCCTTTTGCCTGTTTGTGCTGTGTTGCTAGCATAGGCTACTACATCTTTAACTAGTTTATCATTCTTCTTTGTAATGCCTTTCCTATATCTCCAGTGTGAGGACTGGCTAAAGGTTCATTCATTTTGAACTGAAAGGGATCAGGAGAGGTCACTTAGAAAAGACATGTCAGCATGCAACCTACACACAGTCCACAACTCTCGAGAGTACATCCTGGACCAGATTAAAATATAGTTCCTAACTGATTTTAATGGGTTGATGTATTAAGAAAAAAAGAAATATATAAACGTGTAGTTTTCTAAGTGAATATGCTGTCCACAGGTATTCTTATGTACAGTATAGTGGCTCCCACTTCACTAACCTAGATCAACTTTTTCATTTTATAAATCAGGAAATCGAGTCTCAGAGAGGTTAAGTGATTTGCCCAAAGTTACACAGACAAAAAGTAGAAAAGTTGGATTTAAATCTAAGAATACTGCTTCCAAAGCTAATGCTCATTCCCCTATATCATGCAGCCTCTCGACTTTAACACCAGACTTTTTGCCTATAGCATTAAGTCCAATGAATGAGGGTGGGAGAGCATTCTTCCACCCAGTAGATCTTTGAAAATAGGACAGCTGTTCAGAGTTATGTTAAGAAGACATTTTGCCTGGACTTGATGTGATCTATGGAGATCCCTGAAAGCCCAGATGGTCTCCGACTCTCTGACTGTAAAGTGATAATTGGCCATGGTTATATCTCAGGCACAGCTGTTTCCCCATTATTCCCCTTCCATGTGACTTAAATTCTGATGAAAGAACTAAGCAAGTCATGCACTTTCAAGCTGATCTGACTTCTTTGGGAGAAAAGAACCTTATTTACATGATGCTTTTAGCTTTTCAAAGTAGTTTCTTCACAGCTATTCTGTGAAGCAGGTGGAATCTTTGTGGTAGGTTATGACATTTTTCTTCTCATGGCAATTGCAGTAAGAGCAACTCATTAACTTTAGGTTTTCCCACAAAACCTTGAGAGGGGAAGTAGATCTCTTTGATTGTCGCTCACTAGTCTTATTTTGATATTTCCTTAAAAGTGCATTTCTAAAGTTGCTATCGATTCTGTAGTTTATCTTACTTCTTGAGGATACAGAGATGGCCATCAATAATACATAAAAAACTGAAGGAAGGAATCTAGCTTTTCATCTAGATTCAAAATATATTTTCCTTAGAAAAGTATTTGGAATTGTTCATAGTGTTGCTGCTGAAGAAGAAATTAGCCAGCTGGCCTCAACATTAATCAGAATATCTAGTTAAGCTATGAAACGTTATAGGAAAGATCTTCAAAAGTTAAAGAAACAATTGACAACTTCTGTTGGAGTTATATGGAATCATTTATTAAATAAGAATTTATTAAGGACCTACTATGTGCAGGACATTAGGCTAAATGCTAGGGATACAAAGACAACTAATGAAAAGTAGTCCTCGAAGAGCTTGTATTCTTGATAATGATAGACTTTATCCAACAAATGTAATTAAAGTTGACATTAGCTTATTAACATTAATAGGCTAATGTGATAGTCATTAATGGTAATGATTATCGACCCCATTCACAAGGGGCTCCTGCTCAGGACTTACATGGACCACATTCTTCTGTCATGGGGAAGTCTGACACCAAACAGTGGAGTCAGGCTTTTTTCTCATTCTCTCTAGGAGCCAGAGTTTCAGGGAAAATCTTTTTAATAAAGCTTAGGTATGGCTAATGTCTACTGTCTCCCTTAAAAGGGATGGTCCCTTTTTAGAAAAAATGTGCAATGTACAAAATAGTATCAGGTATAGGACAGCTATTTATGTCCTCTACCAACAAAGAAATGCTTAAAACACAAATGATTTTACAAGCATGCATTAGCCAATACATAAAACATGAAACAGCGATCATCACCTTTCTCAGGAGCTGAAAGCAATGTTGCAGGATGGTTCAATAGATATTTTACTTTTGCCCCTGACCTGTACTTTCTGAACAACTCATAAATCCAGATTACCTAGCAAGCCAGAATACTGCTTGGACTCTAGCCCTATGGTGCTCTTCTCTTCTAAAAAGTGATCCAGTTGGCAAATAGCACCCACCCCACTTTAAAACTCCAAAGATCACAATTTCATGAGCTAGCCACCAAGGCTAGAAACATCCATCTTATGATGCTTGTTCTTTACCGGTGCTCTGGGGAAAGAACACAAAGAAGAGGCACCCAGGGACCCAAGGTCCAACTTCAGGCTCACCTAAGCCAATGTGTTCTGGATGATGTATATCTGAATACCATTACTACTGTAGATGGAGGTGGGATGAGCAACCCCTTCTCCCACCCCTTGCTGGAAATCCAAGAAAGAAATTATCTGAACCCCAAATGAAATGCTCCAGTGAAGGGAAGGGAAAGGAAGTTGGTTTTCCTCAGCTCCATTTATATCCTGATAAATGGTTCTTCCAGTTGTGAATCCTCTTCAATGCAATTCTACAGTCAAGGGGACCAATAAGGAATTGCTGCATCAACCCAAAGTTCAAATCCTTCAGTGCTGAAGGAAGATCATGAGAGTTCATTGCACCTGTTGCTCCGAGTTGCTCCAATACAATGGATCGCCACTGGTAGATGTCCAGGATGTTGACTCAAATAAGTGATTATGCACTTTCACTGAAATTTGACATTTGAAAAAAGTCCCAGAACTCTTTTTTGCACGTGATCCATTTATGAACATTGAGCAAAATGAGAAAATAGCATAATTCCTACAGTCTATGAATTTCTAATTAAGACAGATAATTCTGAGGTATACAGATGAAAGCAAGAACGTATGCTTGCCTCGATGGGCATAAGTTTCTGGTTGCATCTTCTGCTCTGTGTTCCTTCCTGTGTGTAGAGGTAACTCAATAACAATCCTGAGATGTTTCTAGACTTGGTGTCTAGATTGAGAGCTTGAGTGTTCTGGAGTCGTGAATTTAAATACATAGAAACAGAGACTAGACGCATATGCTAAATAACTAAGTATGCATTTTACATCATATAGAAACAAAAGGAAAATATTTTAATGACTGGAGTAAGTGGAAAAGATGGTGGAATTCCATGTCCAGGTGAGGGGCAGGGCTGGAAAGCAGAATAAACTCTGCTAAAAAACCCTCTCAGAAGATACTGAATTTCAGAAGCTTCTTGAGTGACAAAGAGAATACGTTGGGCAAACTGTGCAATCAGTTAGTATTATAACATAGGATGTAGTTGGTTAAAGTATGAAGGAGAGGATGATTAGAGGAAGCGTTCTAAAGCAAATGTATAGAAAAGTAGGAAGAAAAAAGGAAAAATATAGAAATTCAAGAGGTCCTACTTGGGAACTTGAAAACAGTGAGTGAAGATCCTTGGGAGCTATTGTGAGGATCTAAAAGGAGCAGGGTGAAGTGGCCAATGTGATGGATACAGAAAACATCTTTGGCAAGACTTCAAAAGCCTGGCTGGAAGAAAGCCAATCTCTTAAAAAGAGACATCTGGTTCCTCTAAATGTTGTCCCATGTTACCAGCCTGTGAGAGAGTAGGCATCAACCTACTCAGAATTTTCCCTAAAAACACAGATTCTCATAATAATCAAACAAGGGAATAGAAAGAAGACCAAGCATATATTAAATTTCATTTCGACATACTGATTCCATTTAGACCTCAGACCTATGGAGCTTATACTTGTTTTTAACTCAGTTCACTCTTCGTAGTTTTATAAATATGCAACTACCCCTCTCACTGAGTGCACACACTGCATCTTCCAAATATAGTTAACAGGAAATTCTAAAATTAAATAGGGATGTATTTCTGTGCAAGTTTCTATTTTCTTCTTAAATAATTAGGCACTTCAAAGTAAAATCTTCCTTCTAAATTTTATTATATTTATATTATATTTATGTATCAAACATACAGAATTTCTTAATGGAAAATAATTTTAAGATTTTTAAGTTTACATTTTTTAAAAATTATCATTTTTTTTAAGTTCACTTCATCTCTTCCAGTAAAACAAGAGGACATCTCACTCCAAGTCATTTCTGTGTCTCCTTATTCTTTCTAGAACAGGTTCTGTCCAACTATCAGAAGCAAACCTATTTCATATCTTACTGTTCTTGCCTGCCCTGTTTGTTTCAATGATGGGTATTAGTGATGATCTGAAGGTGGCTTTTTTTTTTTTTTGCATGTAACAAGCCTACCTCCTTCCTATGGGGGCCAAAAAAACAACTTGTCCTGACTTTTTCACACAAGCTGCATTTCCCATGACAAGAAAGGGTGGAGGTTGAATCTGCTAAAACAATTGCACTATGGTAGTTTGGTTTTCTTTTCTTTTTTCAGGAAATGAATAATCAATATATACGAAGGGAAGTCTTCTGCTGTGAAACCTGTCATGATCTTAAAAGCTTCTGGGAAAAAGAAATTGGCAAACAAACTTGCTATCGGGAATTGGAGGAAGATCGTCAGGGAAGAAGTGCCCTGACAAAGTATGTGGTTTCCTTTTTTAAAAAAAAATATGTTTTTATTGATGGCTTCTATTTCTTACATCATCACAGTTATCTCCAGTGTCCTTTTCCCTCTCCCTCCCAGACAACTGTCCCATAGAAAAAAAAATAGTAATTTTCTGAAGAGGAAAAATAAATCAACTCAAAGGGAAGCTAGATGGTGCAGTGGATAGAACACCGCCTCTGGAGTCAGGAAGCCCTGAGTTCAAATCTAGACTCAGACACTTGACGCTTACTAGTTGTGTGACCCTAGGCAAGTCACTTAACCCTGATTGCCTCACCAAAAAGCAAAAAAAAAAAATCAACACAAATGATGGATATAGTGGAAAAAAAAGTCTGAATACATGTGTAATGTGTAACACCTGTTGACCTCCCACCTACACACAGGGGTAGTTTGAAGGATGTCTTTTCATATCCTTTAATTTGAGTCCTGTTTGATCTTTATAATTTTGCCACATTTGCTTTTGATTTTTTGGTGTGTGGTCCCCATACTTTTCCATTTACATTGTTGTTAATTATTGTATGTATCATTTTCTGGGCTCTCCTTACCTTCACTCTTCCTCAGTAAATGTAGATTTTTCCTTGCTTCTCTGTTAGCATCACACATATTATTTCTTACCACACAGTAATATTCTGTTACATTCATGTGCCATAATTTGTTTACCCTTGTCTCAAACAAGGGCATCTATTTTGTTATCTTTGGATATTCTTTGTTATCTCAAAAAGTGCTACTATAATTATTTTGGTGTTCATGGGGACTTTCTTCTTATTGATGTCTTCGTTGGGTTATAAGCTCTGTCATGGAATCTCTGCTTCAAAGGGTATGGTCATTTTAGTCACCTTTTTGCATAATTCTAAATTGCTTTCCAAAGTAGTTCTACCATCTCACAACTCTACCAGCAGTATATCAGTGTTCCTATCACTCCTCAACCTCTTTGCCATTGAATATCATTGTCATTTTTGCCATCTTTGCCAATTTGTAGAGTGTACGTTTTGATTTTCATTTCTCTATTATAAATGATTTGGAACATTCTTTAACATGGTGGTGAATACTTTGCAATTCTTTCTTTAAGAACTGTTTCTTCATATCTTTTGAACATTTATAATTGAGGACATATGTATATACATAAATGTGTATGTGTATATGTGTATAAATGTACATATATACATATAAGTACATATATACTTCATATACCTTGGATACTAAACCTTTATCAGAGAAATTTAATACAAAGATTTTTTCCCAATGACCACTTCCCTTCTTATCCTAGGTGCATTAATTTTGTCTGCACAGCAGCTTTTCAGTTTCATATGATCAATCAGTCAACATATATTAAAAGCCTATTGAGTGCCAGGCACTGTGCTAAGTGCTGGACATACAAAAAGGGGGAAATGACAGTCCCTGCCCTCAAAGAACTTGCAACATGCAAACAAATATACAGAGCAAGCTATATATACATGTATATATATATATATATATATAGGATAAAGAGGAGATAATTAACAGAGGGAAAGTACTGAAATTAAGAGTGGTTGAGGAAAGCTTCCTATAGAAGGTAAGATTTTAGTTGTGACTTAAAGGAAGCCAGGGATGTCAGTAGTCAGAGCCAAGGAGAGAGAGCATTTCAGGCATAAGGGACAGCCAGAGAAAATGCCTGGAGTGAAGAGATGAAGTGTCTTGTTTGTGGACCAGCCAGGAGGTCAGAGTCATTGGATCAAGGAGTACCTATCAAGGAGTAAGGTATAAGAAACCTGGAAAGGTAGGAGAGAGCTAGGTTAAGACAGGCTTTGAATGCCAAACAAAGCACTTTGTATTTACTCCTGAGGCAAAAGGGAGCCACAGAGTTTATTGAGTAGGGTGTTGACAAGATTGGATCCATGCTTTTCATAGAAGTTATCTATTGTATCTTTTATAATTTCCTCTATCTCTTGTTTGATTAAAAATACATCTCCTATCCAAGCTGTAAGAGGTATATAATACATCTCTTCTAATTTTTTTTATAGTCTGATCATCAATGTTAAGGTTACATATCAGTTTAGAATGTATTGTGGGGGTTTTCTTTTCTTTTTTTTTTTAATTTATTTATTTTTAGTTTTCAATGTTCACTTCCATAAGATTTTGAGTTCCAAATTTTCTCCCCATCTCTCCCCTACCCCTACCCCAAGACAGCATGCAATTTTATATAGGCTCTACATATAAATTCATATTGAACCTATTTTCACATTAGTCGTGTTGTAAAGAAGAATTAGAACCAATGGGAGAAGCCACAAGAAAGAAGAAAAAAAAAGATAGAGCAAATAATATGCTTTGATTTGCATTCAGACTCCATAGTTCTTTTTGTGGATGTGGACAGCATTTTCCATCAGGAGTCCTTTGGAGTTATCTTGGATCTTTGCATTGCTAAGAAGAGATGAGTCTATCAAAGTTAGTCATCACACAATGTGGTTGTTACTGTGTACAATGTTCTCCTGGTTCTGCTCACTTCATTCTGCATCAGTTCATTCAAGTCTTTCCAGGTTTCTCTGAAGTCTGTCTGCTCATCATTTCTTATAGCACAATAGTATTCCATTACAATCATATACCACAACTTGTTCAGCCATTCCCCAACTGATGGGCATCCCCTCAATTTCCAATTCTTTGCTACCACAGAAAGAACTGCTATAAATATTGTTGTACATGTGGGTCCTTTTCCCATTTGTATGCTCTCCTTGGGACACAGCCCTAAAAGTGCTATTGCTGGGTCATTTTTTTCTTTTTTTAAAGCAAAATTTTCCCTGAAAATGTGTATTTCAGAGGGAGAACCACCTTTTTACTATCATCCTTATGTAAACCACATATAAATTGGGCCATGGCCCCTGACCTGACAAACTATGTTTACCTTTGGGTCCTCTATCAGGAATGATCTCTGTGGCATATTTTGTTTCCACATATGTCTACTTTGAAAACATCAGGATGTCTTGTGCAGCCACCATGCTTTCCACTTGGAACATCATAAGTTGGCTCGTTCTTCTCTAAGAACGTTCAGTTTTGCTGCAAGCACTCAGATAGCAGATAAAGTACATACTTTATTTGATCCAATAACAAAAACACAGACAAATCTCTACCCAAGTCCATTGTCAGAAATTCTCCTTCCTTTTCTTCAACAGGTCCTCCTCCTGGTGAATCTCAAACGAATGAAATGATGGGTCTAAATTTTTTCTCAGTACATACAGTTCCTGGTTGAATCAATCTTTCCTTACCTTTGGGGTAGTATAGATGGTTTAACTTATAGACAAATCCTATGCTCACTTAAAACTGTGCCTCTTGATCTCATAAAGAGGATCATAGCTCTAGAGACTGAAGGAAGGTGTCTTAAAGGCTGTCTTTGTTGTTCAGTTGTTTTTTCAGTCCTGTCTGACTCTTCGTGATCCCATTTAGGATTTTATTTGCAAAGATATTAGAGTGGTTTGCCCTTTCCTTCTCCAGCCCATTTTACAGATGAGGAAATGGAGGTAAACAAGATTAAGTGACTTGCTCAGTGTCATGCAGTTAGTAAGTATCTGAAGCCAGATTTGAACTTAGGAGGATGAGTCTTCCTTACTCCAGGCCCAGGACTCTATCCACTGTTCCATCTAGCTGCCCCAGAGGCTATCTAGTTCCTTCATTTTACAACTGAGGAAACTGAGGTTCAGACCTCAGGCTAAGGGACTCAGGAAAGTTTATAGAGGTCGTATCAGAAGCAGAATTTGAAACCAGGTTTCATGATTCCAAGGCCAATGCTTTTCTTACTGTGTTCCACAGCTATGTCTTTCCTTCCAAATCTCCCTCTGGCACTGGCACTTAGATGCATGTCGTTCCCAGGTAAAGTTCAATGGATATTTCCTGTTAAGCCCAAAGTCTTTGTGCCTATTTTCCATTCTCAGTTTCTCTCTGTGATTTAAAGACTACATTTCAAGGGTCAGCTCAAGTAGGTGAACCCTGTCATTACTGAGATATCAATTCTGTGATCTCCTCTGCTACTGTGACTTTGAGGCTGTGATCAGTAAGGAGCCAACACAGGCCCCATCTATAGTTCTAAGTGCAAACAAGATCAGTTTCTCCTCCTGTTGCCTCATCTACTCTTTCAATCTACATAAGAACACTGTTGTTATTTGACTTTCTATTCACTAAGACTAGCATTTGTTAATCTTGAGGTAAATATAATGACAGGGATGTTTGGTCAACATTTCTATTGTGTTCCGTTGTAACTTGGACTAGAAACATTAAATTATTCACATAAATTTGGCTCAGGGTATAGCTTTACTGTCTCCAGCTAGGTAGTAGAGTAGAAAGAGGGCTGGGCTGCACCCAGGAAGACCTGAATTCAAATGTAACCTCAGACACTTCCTAGCTGTGTGACTCTGGGCAAGTCACTTAACCTCTGTCTGACTCAGTTTCCTCAACTTTAAAATAGGGATGATAGTGGCACCTACCTCCTAGAGTTGTGAGAATCAAATGAGATAATAATTGTAAAGTGTTTGGCACAACCTGCATGTTTGATAAATGTTTGTTTCCTTTCTTCCTTCCTTCCAGAACAAGAAAAAAGCAACAATATTTTATTTTAAATCTTAGAGGGGAAAATTACCTTCTACCTAGAGAATTGTTGAGTCATCATATAGTAATTAATCAACCAATTGACCAACAAGTCAATTACTATTTATTAAGCATTTATTATGTGCCAGGTGCATGGTAAAGTGCTGAATATATAAAGGAAGGCAAACACAGTTCCTGCCCTCAAGGAGCTCAGGGAAATGACATGCAAACAACCATGTACAAATAAGCATTTATTAAGCAGCTACTATGTGCTAGACACTGTGTTGTGTCATACAAATACATTACACTTTCCTATCTTGCACCAATGTTGCCAAAAATAAGATTTGCTTAAGTAAGTTAGGTTCTCAGAACCGTAAGAGAAGTTAAAAGAAACAAGGGGAGACATATGAAGTGTTAAAGGGTAAAAAAGCAGTCGAAAGAACAAATGGTCAGTGAGTACAACAATAGAAATAATGTCAACATGGAGAGACAGCAAAGCTGTAAGTAAAACTGTCAGTGTTAGTACCATAATGTCAAAGTTAAAGGACCCTTTCCAATCTTTGTTAGTCAAGAACAAACACTGAAAAAGTTGGTTTGGTTCGGAAACCAATTTGAACCAAACTGATATTTCCTTTGAACTAAATATTTGTTATACAAAAAAAAAAATTCCATTCAAATATGATCTTTCTAAAAGGATTGTTGTCTTGTATAATGGCCTTATATTCTATAGACTTTCATAAGCCAGTGGGCCCCTCTCACAGTCATTTTTGATTACAATCCCCCTGCTATACACACACTACTTTTACATTTCACCTTTGATTTCCAAATAAATGTATCCCATAACTGTACACAAGGGCAGAGGTGTCAAACTTACCTCCGCTTATCAATAAGCATCTGAGCAAAATTCCCTGGTGCAGGCTGAACCAAATTAAAATGTAATTGAGAAATGTTTAACAAAATAAACAAAATTCAATACAGGGGCTGCTTGGTGGTGCAGTGGATAGAGCGCCAGCCCTGGAGTCAGGGAGACCTGAGTTCAAATACAGTCTCAGACCAGACACTTGACACTTACCAGCTGTGTGACCCTAGGCAGGTCACTTAATCCCAATTGCCTCACCAAAAAAAAAAAAATAAAAATTCAATACAACACAGATAATGTTAATTTGTAGTTTTCTAAGCAAATATGCAGCCCACAGGGATCCGTTTCTATTTAGTTTAACAACACTGCACAAGGGGAAGAGAAACTTGAGAATGTACCCAACCACTATCCAATAATGTCTCCGACTACAGTTATGCCTTCCACATCGTGGCTCCCCTTGGTGGTTTAGATATATCTCGGATCAGCACAAGAAATTAAATGGGAACTTTGGGGGAATTTTGCAGAAGCCAAAGATGACACAGAGCCTATGATCAAATACTTAACCCAAATTTTACAATAAGGTGCAAACATCCCATAAAAGAAAAAAGAAAAAAATTCAGAATTCTTATCTGGTGTCAAAGGAGGGCCAAAAAATTGTATGGGATTTTCAAGATCACAGGGATGCCTTGCCCTTAACCCCTGCAATGTGGAAGGGATAACTGTACTTCTCTCTGCCCTTTGTGGGTGTGGCCAAAGAGGCACTCAGGAATCACTACATCTGTTCTTTAGCCAGTTAGCAAAGGGTTTAAAGAGTACGTTGAGGGCCCCTTCCCACCAGAATGTTAAGAAAAATCTTAGTAACTTCCAGTTACTCTATGCCTTGCTGATAACACAACAAAACAACCAGTGTTAGCATCTGTTACTCCCCCCTCAGCCTGGGCTAATATAGCAATATATTCCATCAAAAACTAGGGAGAATAAAAACAAAGTGAAAACAAGACTTTTATCACAGAGCTACTAATTAGCACACATCTACTGGCTCATTGTCTAAATGAAATTAAGCAAAGTCTAAACTCAGTTTAGCAGTCCTGCATTCTACAGGCTACTGAGACTCACAGCTGTCAGGTGCATCATTACGACCACACTCGTAAGTAAAGGCAGAGCCAGTGAGAATTCTGCCAGGCCTATAAAAAATAACTGTTTGATCACAAAAATACTAATTAGCACAAGCCTGCTGGCCCATTGTCTGAACAAAATCGGTCCAGGCCTAAAGCAAATCATTAAACAAATGCAAATTAATAGCGCACATAGAAAAATAGATTTAGAGCTGGAAGTCATCAGTCATTTGTTCCAAATCCTTTCTTTTTACCAACAAGGAAACTGAGGCTTAGAAAGCTCAATTCCTCTGACTGTAAATCTAGAATATTTCCCACTGTACCACACTGCAGTTTAAGCAAAGTTAGGTAAGGATATGAGACCAAAACTCAGCAAGAAATGAATGACCCAATCCATGTCTTGTCTGTCTTTTTAAACTGGGAAGGCCAGATTTTTGCTGTTCAGTCATATATGACTCTTCATGATCCATAGCACACCAGGCCCTTCTATCCTTCACTATCTCTCCAAGTCTGCCCAAGTTCATCTTCATTGTTTCCATGACACTATCTATCCATCTCATCTTCTGCTGTTCTCTTTTCCTTTTGTCTTCTGGCAATCTTTCTGGCATCAGGGTCTTTTCCAATGAGTCTCATCTTCTCATCATGTGGCCAAAGTATTTAAGTTTCAGCTTCAGTATTTGACCTTTCAGTGAACAGTCTGAATTAATTTCCTTAAGTATTGACTGATTTGACCTCCTTTCTGTCCAAGGAACCCTCAAAAGCCTTCTTCAGCACCACAATTCGAAAGCATAGATTCTGAGGCACTCGGCTTTCCTCATAGTGCAGCTCTCACAGCCATACATTGCTATTGGGAAACGATGGGTTTGACTATATGGACCTTTGTTGGCAAGGTGTTGTCTCTGCTTTTACGTATGCTGTCCAGATTTGCCACAGCTTTTTTTCCAAGGAGCAAGTGTCTTTAATTTTATGGCTACAGTCACCATTTGCAGTGATCTTTGAGTCCAAGAATGTAAAATCTGATATTGCTTACATTTCTTCTCCCTCTATTTGTCAGGGAGTGATGGGACCAGTTACCAAGAACTTAGTTGTTGTTTTTTTTTAATATTAACCTTCAAGCCAGCTTTTACACCCTCCTCTTCTACCCTCAGCAAGAAGCTTCTTAATTCCTATTTACCTTCTGCCATCAGAGCGGTATCACCTGTATAACTGAGATTGTTGATATACTCAGGTGTGGGGAACCCGTGGCCTCAAGACCACATGTGGTCCTCTAGGTCCTCAAGTAGGCCCTTTGACTGAATTCAAACTTCACAGAACAAATCCCCTTAATAAAAAGATTTGTTCTGTAAAACTTGAGACTCAGTCAAAAGGCCACACTCAAGGACCCAGAAGGCCACACGTGGTCTGGAGGCCACAGGTTCCCCACCCCTGAATACCCTAAGAAGGTTCATTAGGTTTACAATATAAATTTTTCACTGGAAATGATAAAATTCTTCTTAAAATGTTAGTTTGAAAGGGGATCTCAGCTAACTGTTGATTTAAATGTTTATATTAATCTATATTTTAAGAGTGACAAATACAGATTTAAGGTGTTTTATTGATGATTTTTGTTGTTTTTTTTAATCTCTATAACTTCCCAATAATTATATCATTCCCAGGATCTTCACTTGCAACAAAGAGAAAGACAAACAAATCAACACATAAATCCTGTCGGACAGGGTATGCAATATTCTGTATTCATAGCCCACAATCTCTCTATGAAAAAGAGGGAAATTTCATAATCAGTCTTCAGGAATCAAGATCCTACATTACTCCATTATTCCGAATCCCTGATGTCTTTTTTTTCCTTTACATTATTTTGGTCATTGTGTATCATCTCATGATTCTGCTTTGCAAACTAATAGAGTGAGTTTTAACCAACAACAACATATATCATAATGGATAGAAGACTTGGATTCATAACCTAATTTTTTTGCTTCTTGTTCAACCTTATGCAAGCCTCTTAAATTCTCTGAGGCTCACTATTCTCTTATGTAAAATGAGCATTTAAATAAACATAAGGAGACTTCCAGCTACTGATCTAATAGTTCAGGTTGTTTTTTTCTAGGTTTTTTGGGGGGGGAGGGGAGGATCTGTGACTTCTAAGAGACAAGCCTCAAACTTAATAAGGATAGTTTTGAACAAAATTATTCAACAGACTAAATCCAATGCCTTTCCAAATCAAAGCCAAAGCAAGAAAAAGCAAACATGTTGCTTCCATTAATCAGTCAGGACAGTCTTTGCTGGTCTCAGGGGGAAAAATACAAAAATACTCTTTGAGCTTGGAAGGATTCACTGCAATTTGGGGGTATTTTCACTGTGTGACCATTCCTTGCATTATTTTGGCTTTCATGATCAAAGTAGGATTCATTAAAGTACGTATAAAGCAATGTCCTACCAGTTCAAGGAACTTCAAAGACTAATGGAAGCATTAAAATGAAGGAAGATACCCAGCAGGTGGCAGTAGGCAGTCTGCACAATCACAAACCAGATTAATAAGGAATTTGGTGAGTCTTTAGTATTTCAGGAATCTATACTGTTTATCTTTAAATCACAGTGATAAGTGGGGACTCAAGACCACAGACTGACCCACTATCTATCTATCTATCTATCTATCTATCTATCTATCATCTGTTTTATTAACCATTTAACATCTATAAACTGTGCTACTATTTGTTATTAGGTTCTTATCTTTTCTTAATGTCACTAATTATGTTTTAGAGGATTGTGCTCCTAGCCCCATTTTCCCCATAAGTCCTGTCCTTTTTATTGTGCAGTTCTACATAGCAGAACTGACTATTCAGCTATCCCTTCCACATAGCAGGGGTTAGGGGCATGGTATCCTTGCAATCTGGAAAATCTGTGTAAAAAAAAAAAAAAGACCCTCCCTCAGTACCAGAGAAGAAGTCCGAATTATTATGGCATTAAAAGATAAAATATGTTGATATTATACAATACTATACATATATTTATGTATTTCTCGGTTTCTAAACTTTTTCTGTGTCATCTGCTGGCTTTTGCATGTTGTTTGCGGCTTCCAAACTCTGCAAAAATTTCCATTTAATTTCTTACAATAGAGAGACTGAGATGGGGAAAGTCTCTATGAGGAAGGGATAACTGTACTTCCTTGAGGCTTATTAGGAACTCAGTTATAATTTTCATTACCTAGGCTCAAACTGGGAGTGGAAAATGATCCATTTACATCAGTTTAACAAGGAAAGAGGGCTAAAGAACTTCAAGTTGAAGGGGAGAGAAAGGAGTAAAGCAAAAAGTAAGGCTTAAAAAGACTGGTGTGATGGCCGCCCTAAGGGCCCTTTTCTACACTTCAGTGATGTTCCACTCTGTTTCCTCCTCGGTTCTCTCCTAAACTACAGCTGCTATAACCTGGAGATAACATCTGCTATTACAAATTTTTCTCTGAAAGACTGCTTTTCCTTCTGCTGCAGCTATCATCTGCTATGATTCCTTTTTCATCTAAGAGAATGTTAGCAGTTGTGTGTGTGTGTGTGTGTGTGTGTGTGTGTGTGTGAGATTACTTTAGGCCAACATTCCAGGAGATAATCAATATATTTTCACTTCTTTTATATGCCAAGTCCTAAGGTACACCTAGTCCACACAAAAGTATCTCTTAGGTAGCTGTTGAATCTTTTATTGGTTTATTAATTCATTTGTTTATCTACCTCTTTAATAATTTATTCAATCATTTATTTAATTATCACCCACTCAATTATGTAGTTAGCCATTTATTTGTTTGCTTGTATGTTTATCTAGCTGTATGTATGTTTGCATATTTTTTTGTTTTCTTGTTTGTTTGTTTTTACTTTATTCACCACTCCTGACTCAACTTTCAAAGGGAAGTTATTAAGTCCTAGCTTCCACTTACCTAAGTCACTTACCGGAAACTCAAACCATCCCCCTGGCAGCAAGCACTGGAGCATGCGCATTAACTTTAATAAACCCAAAGGAGGCCCTTGACAACTCTGGAAGGTCAGGGGCAGGACTGACTTTTGCCCTTTATTCCTGCCACTATGGCAGAGAACCTATTCCCATTATAATAATTAGTGAATACACAAAACATAAGAGGTAGAACCATTTGAACAAAGAATAAATTAAGAGAAACCCTTATCCATGTACTTTAAGATCACAGATAGAAAAGGGGTGTTGGTCACATACTAGTGATCAGTGATCAGTTTTCAATATCAAAATGGAAAAATTAAAATTAAATATAGAAAGAAATATAATAACTATTACACATAATACTTATCAGTTAAAAACAGAGAATAGCATAGATAAATAATGTTCAATAAATAATTATATTTACAACAGTGCTCTCTGTCTGACATATCCAATTCTACATTTATAAAGCAGCTTGGTGGCTCAGGAAGAGTAGGGGGCCTGGACTTAGGACAACCTGAGTTCAAATCTGACCTCATAACCCTGGTCAAGTCATTTCTTTCTGCCTCAGTTTCCTCAACTATAAAATGGGGATAATAATAGCACTTGCCTTCCTGGATTGTTGTGAGGATCAAATAAGATAATATTTGTAAAGTACCTGACATGTAGTAGGAACTTAATAAATGCATGCTTCCATCTTTTTACACATTCACAAGTCATTCTTATTTGTTAAACACCTATGTATACAATGCCTGTATAGTCAGAGCTACATGGTAAATTTATTACCTAAAAACATGATGTTAAGTGCAAGTTTATAGGAGGAAGCTAGTTAAGTAGGAAAGTATTATAAATGGTCCATAGACTAAAGACATTTGTGTGAAAAAGATCAAGGATTTTAATGAATTATGCCATCAATATGAGTCACTAGTAGGACATAGCGGGCAAAAATAGTGCTTGTTACCTAAGTTGCATGAAGAAAGGCATAGGATCTATTATTCTGCTTTACTCTGCTTCACTCAAACAAGCAGTTGTGTTCAGTAGTACAATGACCATTACAAGGCACCATATTTCAGGAAGAACATTCAGAAACTTGAGTATATCCAGAAGAGAATGAACAGAATGGTGAGAAGTCTAAATAGAATTTGGTAAGAGGATTGGTTTTATTGAAGTCAATTCAAGAAGCATTTCATAAAGAGCTGCTATATGTTAGGCACTGTGCTGGGTGAGAAGGATACCAAGGCAAGAGACAAAACAATCTCTCCCTCCAGGAATTTACATCATACTGGGAGAGTACCCAAATTGCACAGGTAAGTAAATGTAAGACATAGACAAAGTAAATATTAATTTCAGAATGGGGTTTGGGAGAGTGCTAATAACTGAAAGGATTAAGAAAGGAGCAGCCAGAGAGCAGAGGCTTGAAGGAACCTACATATTTAAAGAGGTGGAGGTAGTCAGCTGAAAAAATATTGCAGAGCACTAATAATTAGAGAAATGCAAATTAAAACCTCTCTGAGCTTCTTTCTCATATTCATCAACTCGGTGGAATTGGCAAAAAAAATTAAAAAAGAGAAAATAACAGATATTGGAGGTTCTGCAAGAAAACAAGCACATTAATGTATTGTTGATAGAACTACGAATTGGACTAGCTATTCTGGAAAATTATTTGGAACTATACCCAAAAGGATTCTAAACTGTAATTTATACCCTTTGACCCAGCAATACCACTGCTAGGTCTATACCTCAAAGAAATCAAAGAAAAAGGAAAAAGACCCATACGTACAAAAATATTTATAACAGCTCTTTTTGTGGTGGCAAGGAACCAAATTGCTTATCAGTTGGATGAATAGCTGAACAAAGTGTCATATGTGAATGTATGGTAATACTATTGTGCTATAAGAAGTCATGAAATCAACAGTTTCAAAGAAAACTGGAAAGATTTGTTTGAAATGATGCAGAGTAAAGTAAGTAACACCAGGAGAAGAATTTATATAATAACCACAACACTATAAAGATGAACAATTTTGAAAGGCTTAAGAACTCTCATCAACACAGTGACCAACCACAATTCCAGAAGACTAGTGATGATGCGTTCTCTCCACCTACTGATAGAGAGGTGAGGAATTGGGGGTACATAATGAGACACATTTTTTTGGACATGACCAATGGGAGAATTTGTTTTGCTTGATTGTGTATATTTGTTACAAGGACTTTTCTTTTTTTTCTAATGAGGTAGTAGAGGTACGGGAGGAAGCAAATCTAGACCTTTCTTCATTGAGGAAAAAAAATCAAAAAAAAAACACTAGGTGGCATCAGTTGAGGAATACCTAAACAAATATTGGTACATGAATATAATATAATACTAATGTTTCGTAAAAATTATGACTATGGAAAAGTCAAAGAAACATGAGAACACTTATTTGAACTAATGCAGTATGAAGTAAATAGAACCAGGAATACAATATCCAATGTCTACAGCAATGTAAAGAGAAAGAACAACAACCCAAAAAGAAACTGAAAGTTATGTAGCTATAATGATTAAGTTTGTCCCCGGAGAAGAGATAAGAAAACATCATCCCTTCTTTGTAGAGGTGGGGGACTTGAGTACAGGGAATTGCATGTGCCACTAGACTCAACTGATGTGTTGGTTAGCTTTGCTCAATTTCTTTTCATTTGTTTTTCAATGTTATTAATTGTTAAACTATACATACCCTTTGACCCAGCCATAACATTGCAAAGCTTGCTAAGTGGAGCAAGAGGTTTACTCAGAAATGAAATTGACCCTGGGCAAGTCACTTAACCCCACTGCCTAGCCAAAACAAAAAAAAAAAAAAACAAAAAAAAACAAAGAAATGAAATTAATGCAAAGAAAGCTACCAGTGAAATAAAAAAGTACTAAAAAATGAGGAGGAGGTGAGGAAGGATATTTATTCTCAAAAAGAATAGATTTATGGAGTACATTCTAGGTGTCTTTCAAAGTATTTGAAAGACTGTCATGTTGAAGATAGATGCAACTTATTCTGATTGCCCTCAGAAAGCAGAACCAGAAGAAATGAATAGAAGCTGGAAAGAAGCAGATTTAGCTCAATGTAACTAAAAACCTCCTAATGACTAGAACCCATCCAAAAGTGAAATGGGCTTTTCCAAGAGGCAGTGGGTTTCTCCCTTCATTAAATTTCTTCATGTAGTGTTTATATGATTGCTTTTTTCAGAACTGTATGAAAAGGATTTGTGTTCAGCTTGAATTGAGGCAGGTGGTAGGTAATCTCTGAGGTTCCTTCCAACTCAAGACACACAAGTTTAATCAAAAAGAAGAAAATAAGGGAGAGAGGTATTTAGTGGAGATTATCAAGAAGTAGCAGAGTAATTAAAGTAGCAGTGTAAGAAATATCAGCTCACTTTTTCATGTACTTCTTCTTGCTGGCTACTCCCACATGACTGTTAGGGGTAATATCTTCTATTCTCCATTCCAAGTTTTATAAGATCTGAAGGTCAGCAGAAATATCCTCCTTTCTCTCTCCAAAGGCCAATTAAGTTTCGAATTAAGGGGGTCTTGCTCTCTTTGTAATAGAAAGCCACCTCCTTAATCTGACCCATTGGAAACTTTTCTTTTCTCAGGAACCAAATTACAGAATGTTGATAGTGAGGAATCATTTTTCCAACCCTTCATCTCCCCATCCACTTAAATTCCATACGTTTAGAAGGTAACTGGATGTCAGATACTAATGATATTGCCAAGGATGACTGCCAAGGATGACTGCACAAGGCTTCTAACAGTTTCAGAATTGTTAGATAAGAGTATTTGACAAAAGCTTTTTAAGAAGTGAAAACTCTAATCCATTGCTTGCCTGCCCTTTAAAAATGAGCAAACTTTAGATTTATTTTTACCACACCAAATTTGGGTAAAAAGAGCTTTTAACTTTTTCTGGAGAAAGTTCTTCAAATGATATTTTTCCAACAATGTTTTTCTTGATCATCCTTCCTCCCTCTTAGTTCCTTCAGCTCTTTGTCCACTAAGATCATGAATGTTAAAAAAAAGCACATTAACAAGAAAACAACCTAAGTTGTTTATACCATAGTGTCTGAATCAATATATGGGCCCCATGATAAAACCATGCGTGGTCCAAGAGGACTTTTCCGGACCCTCTGACATCAAGATAAATGTACTAACTAGCTGTATGATTTGTTTCCTCTTCTTAGGCTCAGAGATGAATGGAAGCAGATGTTGGAAAAAAGGTTAAAGATGCTGGATAATCCTGATGAGAATGAAAAGCCCACCAATGCCAAATGAAAGCTTCCTACATTTGAGAAAATAAGGAACTGAAGTTGCTTTTCTTGGGGAATCCAGTGCAAATGCCTGAATTATTTTGATTTACTAAATGGAATGAGTTCTATTTGTTTTCCCATTTGTGAGGGGATTAGAATGTGAAACCTCTTCTAGTGTTAATGGAAGCTATTAACCAACCCAATATTCTGTGTATACATAACCTCAAATCTATCAAAGAGCTCCAGACCTAACTAATGCAGGCAGTGCTCTGGATTAGCACCATATAAAAGTTTCAAACATCTAGGCACCAGAATTCATTTCCATATAATTATCCCCTCATTTTAAAATCAAAATCCTTTACATTTCAAGAACAACTAGGCACCAATATTAATGGTAACATCTCTAATAATAGATGTTAATTCTGTTTTGCCATTTTTCCTGGAAAATTAGAATCTTGAGATTATCTTTCTTCCTTTCATTCTTCCTCCTTTCTTTCCTTTGTTTGATGAATACAGGAAAGTAATTACTGCACAAACTATTACAAATTCATTAAAAATGTAGCTGGGAAATGAATCGATCTAATTTTCTTTCCTCTATGTTTTTTGGCTCTGCTTCTACAAAAACATATAAAGTATTTGGGGGCATTCCTTCGTGATGTGTCCCTGGAAAGCTAAAGCAGTTTTGAGTCACTGTGGGTTGGCACCCACTCAAAGCTATGGCTCACAAGATCCCCTCCCCCATATGTATACTTTTACCAGCCAAACTTAGGCCACATTAGAGCTTTTAAAAAAAGAACATTTAATCAAACATAATAGTAAATGAAGCGATAACAAAAGATCATGTGCACCATGTATATTGGGCTACACTCACCCATACACTCACCAGTGGGGAATATGGCACACATATGCAGAGAACATAAATAATCAAGGAACATATATTGAAAATACACTAAAGAACCAATGTGGTCAGGGCACATTTGTGGACAGCCAATACATTAGGAACTCCTGTGACTATGGCATTCCTGCAGC
This sequence comes from Vombatus ursinus, assembly GCF_900497805.2. Taxonomy (NCBI): domain Eukaryota; kingdom Metazoa; phylum Chordata; class Mammalia; order Diprotodontia; family Vombatidae; genus Vombatus; species Vombatus ursinus. Next base: position 16,654,068 of record NW_020954585.1, read on the forward strand.
TACAAATGTTTTGGCTAAAAAGGGCATACCCCTGATACTAGAGTTAACAAAATCATCTGGTGAAGTTATCATAGTGCTGTCTGCTACTCAATGCTAAGTTTCATGTTTCCACAGGACATTTTGTTGTCTCTATTGAGAACGGTACTTGCCTTGTTCATCCCATTGTCTTCTCTGATTATTCCTATTGTTCTCTCATCACCAGACTACTCTCTGCTGCCATCTGATGGGGTTCATTTCTTTAGAACTATCTGCTGTTTTGTGAGCTCATACACTAAGTTGCAGTGTATAGAAAGTCTTCCCTAACAAAATCAGTCTTAGAGAGTATTGTACAGAGTCTTATAGCACACAAGCAAGGCTATAAGTTACCACACTTAGCCACAGAACTAACAAAATCTAGCAAAATGTCTCAGGTTAATATCATCTATTCTTTTGAAAAAGAGTTTTAGAGGTTTCTACCCCCATAAGTAGCTTCTGTGTCAGGTGAGCACTGTGGTGCAACTCACTAGTCAATAACTATGATAAATCCCCACCCATAACCTTTCTTCTTGTCTCATTACCTTATTAATTTTCATCCCAGACTCTAAGGCATTCAAGGAGTGGGTTCTGATATTTCCTCATAAATTAATAAGAATACACAATTTCTCTCATAAATCATTCAATTAGTTCTAAGCTCCCATCACATCTCATAAAATAAACCAGATAAACCTTTCATAAAATTTCCCTCCTCTCTTTTCCTCATCCTCAACCCAGTCTTATAGGTTTAAGTAGATATCCTGTTCATACAATGTACTAACAGTGCAATAATAAATATAATATTTAAATATTTCAGCAATGAATCAAATTAAAAAGATCATAGCTAGAGTTTCCTCTAGTCATCAGTAGAAACTGTTGACTTCCCAACTCTGGAAACAGTTCCAGCATTCAGATCTCTCAAGATACCAATCAAAAGGCTCTCAAGAATTCTTCTGCATGAGTTAAATTCAGTTCTCTTAGGAAATGTCTCTTCTATCTTTCTCAAAAATGACAGTTCACTTGTCAGTCTTTTAGCAAAGAAGTTCTCTTAGTCATTTCTCTCTGAACTTCACATAGTCTTTCTCCAACTATGCCAGTTAACAGTCACCAGATAGCAGTTAAATGCCACTCTCCCAAGATTTTATTTCCTCTTAAAGATACAGCGATGGTTCCTAAGATCTCTATAAAAGATTGAAAATGCAATTACTCTTTGGTTATCCCTTGTTTGGCATTGATTTGAAATCCATGATCCCAAACAACTATCTGACCTGGTGTTAGAAAATTTCTGGTAACTTTGTTCAGTCCCTGCTTGTGTTGTTCCTTGCCCCAAACCTATTTCAGAGATTCTGATTCCTCCCTCTAAAAAAAGCCCCTAATAATTCCATAAGAGCTTTGTGGAGTCTGGAAACAAAGGTAGGTCTTGATCCTGATGTCCTATCCGATTAATATAAATAAAGTTAGGTGAAACAGTTAGAGTACAAACTCCTACCTTAATTGTGCATATGCCAGCAATAAAGCTGCTGATTTTGAGCTGTATTTCATCCAGCAAAATAATCTAACTGACCTCTCTGTACATAATTCCTTAGAAATATTCAGGGGAGCTAGGGTAATCTTTAATAAAATCCATATATCATGCCATCATTTGAATGCAAACACTTCCTTTCACAATATACCCTAGATCTCATTTTGGTTGGCTAGAACTTTGCTGAGGGAAAATTTTCCTAATTAGATAGAAATAAAGGAAGGGTATGCCCCAGAAGTTGAGAGCCAATCAGCAGGCTGTAATAGAAAGGGAACTAGCTCTATGAGCCAAGAGCTCTTGGTTGTAATCCTGGCTGTTCTACTAACTGTGGGCTTTGGGGCAAAGCACTTAAAATCATAGATTGTTTTCTAATCTAAAAAGTGAAAGTGTTAGACTAAGTAGTCTCCAAGGTTTTTTCCAACTCTAGCATCCTATGATGATTTTAAGCACTGGATTGTAAACAAATCTCAAAGTAACATTCCTAGGCCTAACTAGTCTATCCCTCTAACCCCAAAAGTCCCGGAAGATATATGTGGAGAATGTGTATAAGACAACATTTAGGGTCCAAGATGTGTCAATCTCTGAAGATATCTGAATTGCCATAAGATCCATATTTCAATACATCCACTAGAAATTAAAGTAGTTTTGGAGCTCTGAGATGGGGAAGAAAGATTCTCAGACATTCCAAAAGATTATAGGATTCAGGAGCAAAGACTTATCTCCTCCTTCCCCATATCAAATATGAACATCAGTAGAAAGAAGGGGAAAAAAGAAGCTTAAAGGACTGTGGTCATTTGACACATATTCATCAGTTGTTTTGGGTTTGTGTGTGTGTGTGTGTGTGTGTGTGTGTGTGTGTGTGTGTGTGTGT
>NW_020954585.1:16656482-16765462 GCF_900497805.2 Vombatus ursinus
TGTGTGTGTGTGTGTGTGTGTGTGTGTGTGTGTGTGTGTGTGTGTGTGTGAAAAAGCTGCTGAGTCACTGAGGAATGTGGGAGGCTTGAGAGAACGTGACAGGGAGAACCACTGGCACTGGGTCCTTCACCAGATTCTAATCTACCAGTTCTGCATAGAGGCAGGAAAAGAGACAAGTAGAAAGATTTAAGCTTCTTTTTTCAAAAAAAAAGCACTTCTGAATCACTGTTAGAATAAGTAGTCTGCAATCTGTCTATACCTTGGGAAATGTTTTATTGCTTGTAAATTATGGCTCTGGTCCCCTCAAGGACTCTGGGCTGGTAGGCATTTAGTTTGATCCCCAAGGGATCAATTTTTCTAGTTGGTTTATTGCCCCCAGACTGACATTTTACTCTGGGGAAATCTCCAATGCAAAAGTCAGGTATAACTTGTGTCTAGGCCTCTCCAGATGTGCATAGTAGGGCTTCCAACTCTCACACAGTGAATTACATATCCATAGTCAATCAGATATGGCTCAGTCTTTATTTCACTCACTACAGAAAATGCCTAAGATGCAAAGAAAAAATTCACAGAAACTCATAGATAAATACAGAAACTTGAAGTATTTAAACAACCCACTACACTCATTAGACTTCCTCAGAAGGTAGACATAATTCGGGGAGGGGATGGGAGGAGGCTGCTGATCAAATTATTTCCCTTCACATTGGACCTGCACAGACTGAGCAATTTCCAATAATAGTGAGATTGGCAAGGTCCAGATCTCTAGCACCCTTTCCCCCTGTCCCCATGGCATAATTTCAGCCCTTAAATTTCAGATTTTCAATTGATGTACTTCCTTCTCCAAGAAGTACCATGTGGAGAAAATATCCTCACTCCAGGTGGTTGGTTCCCAAATGATTGAACTCAGGAACTCTCATCCTCTTGGGAATTCCCAAATTTGGGATTAGTTACTCTGGGCCAGGTTTGACTCTGGGCCAGAGTTGCTCATATATGTCATATACAATTGAACAATAAAAGAAAATTTGCTCAACATGGAAAGCATATTCTGCAAAGATGTAGCATTACTTCATAGCTCCCCTCTCTTCCACATTTGTCAGGCTGACTTGCTTAGTTAGAGGGGTATGTTGATTTGAACATCAGTGGAGTGTCTCTTATGCCTGAGATACATCACTCATGCTACAGGCTTTTATACCTTTGTTGTTATTGTTGTTCAGACATTTAGTGATGTCCAACTCTTTGGGACACCATTTGGGGTTTTCTTGGCAAAGATACTAGAGTAGTTTGCCATTTCCTTCTCCAGCTCATTTTGTAGCTGAGGAACTAAAGGCAAGTGGGGTTAAGTGACTTGTCCAGGGTCACACTGCTAGTGTCTGAGGCTAGATTTGAACTCAGGTTTTCCTGACTGCAGGCCCAGTACTCTATCTACTGCACCACTAGCTGCCTTAGGCTATCAGAAAGCTTCTTCAATGGTTTGGGTCTTCTTCTTCTGGAATAATTAAATCTTTTTTTTATTTTTTATTTATTTATGTTTACTTATTTTTTTTTGTGAGTCATTTGGATTGGACTTGCCCAGAGTCACACAGCTAATGAGTGTTATGTGTCTGGGGTTGGATTTGAACTCAGGTCCTCCTGACTCCAGGGCTGGTGCTCTATCCACTGTACCACCTACCTGCCCTCCAGACCAATTAAATCTTGAGGACAGTTTTATTTCCTTGTTAGGAAGTTAACCTTTGTGGTAGAGACCTTCCAGACTTCTTCGACCATACATGAAGAATTTCTAGCTGTGCACTGGGGTCTACTGACATGGAGCACAATCAGAATAGTAATAAATATTGTTTCTACTATACCCACAAAGTAACACCTAATGCTGAGATTGTCCACTTAGTGACCCTTCTCTCAGGCCGAGGTCAAACATATACCTACCTCTGCCTAGTGTGTTTGCAGGGACTTTCAGCAATGCCCGGCTACTTCCTGATCTAAGGCATAGAAAGTCTATTCTTGAAAATTCTAGTATTTGACTTGTGCTCAGAAAAGGAAACAGACAGTCAGAAGTTGAGGATCCTGAGATTCAAGAACCTGTGGCCACCTGAGTAAGCATATATCCTTTGTGTAGCTTTTTTTTCTGTTACTTTGGCAAGGAAGGGAAAGATCTCTCCAAATTTGGTGGCTACTGCTCTGGAAGTCCAACAGAGGAAAAAAAAAAAACAAAACAGAAAAAAGGGTGCCAATCTCATTTTTATGGATCATAGCAGAAGGTTAACTTCTGACAAAACTCCATGTACCCTGATACAATTACCAATTCCCTTGAAGGAAGCCCTAATCACTAAGAACCAATCACACAATATCCCTGTATTTTTCTATAAGGTGCCACCATGAATCTCCCTCTATGGGACTTGCATTTCAGACCAATATCTACACACTGTATTCTCATCCAGTTAATTGGGAGACTCATCAAATTGCTCACTGAACAATCCCCACCATTACCCCCTCCTTTTTTGAGTACAAGTGCCTGCAGTTATTTATTCTCAAACTACTCCTCTACTGTTCTTAGTTCCTTCAATCATCAAAAACAGCAAGATCAAAGTTTTTCTTTGTTGATTTTTCTTCTTCTAATCACAGCTCAATAAGTCCAACTACCTGAATAATTCAGGCAGAACACTTTGGTTTTGCCTGAATTACTTGGATAATTGAAGGTGAAGGGAATCACCTAAAGATATTCCAATGTATGCTCAACCATTTTCTTCTACATTTGGGTTTATTTCAACTTGGTTCTAGTTGCTTAGTGACCTCAGTTCTCTTTGAGACTTTCTATTACAGTAGTAGCGTTCTGATATGGGAGGATGAGTGGGGGACATTAATCCATGACACCAACTGGTATTCAATGAAATCTTAGTATCTATGATTTTCCTAGGGTCAATTTGCAAAGTAAGACACCTAGAAACTGATTATTTTTCCTGAGACACAGAAATGGAAGTAAAGAATAATTCTGATAATTGGGAAAGACCTATAGATATCAGCTATTCCTAAGAACTTTGCTCTTTGTATATGAAAACATTTGTGTTTATCAATGTTAACTTCAAAATAACAAAAAGTAATTAAATTAAGTCAACTTTAATTTAACTAACTAAAATTCTGGGAGAAGAAAGCAATGTAAAGAGTCATGTTTATAACTATTATTGTACTTATTAATAAAATCAAATGCTCAGTGATCCCTCTAGCTTTTTAGAATGGGCCATTTCCATTCCTGTTTATTAATGAACATTTTAAAAATTACCTTCAATTCTTTTCCATTCATGCTGAATAATGTCAAAGTTTTTAGCAAGTGTATGACCTGCTCCTTATTCTACAAGATGCTCATAAGATTTGCTTTGATACTTTTAAGTACTAAAAAAAATTGAAAACTTCTTAAAAGAAACACTTAGTCATTTGATTCTACAACCACCCATTGACTGTTTTTGCTTACAATGGGATTATTTGTATTGGGTCACAGCCCATATTTTATTAGGGGCTATATTTTTGTAATTAAGCAATAATAGCTGTTTATTTATGCTCTATAACTGCTATGCTTTTACAACTCTTTTGCCTTTCTCAGGCAGCTATAACTAGGTGGGTGACAGCCTTTTTGCATTAAACATGCATGGTTAAGAACTGCTTGAAAAAAATGAAATAAGAAAATAACCATTTTTACAGCTCCTATAAAGCAAACATTCCCTAGAGTTAAAACCCATCAGGGTCTATTTGCCAAAAGTACATACTGCACAGCCATGACAAATGACACATATTTCATTTTACTTAAAATATGTTAAATGGCCTTCGCCTTACATAGATAAGAGCTGCCAGCCCCAGCAGGGAGACAGTCCACAGTTTAACAGTTTTTATGACCTACTGGAACTAATGTCAGAATGTTTCAGAAGTCTGCCTTAGAAACCTATCTATCCTGTGCAAGCCATTGCATATTTTTAGGATCAGGGACCAATAGATGGAAAGAACTTTGGAAGATATCTTGTCTAACTCATCATTTTACAGATGAGGAAACTGAGGCTCAAAAGGGTGAAATAACTTCCCCAAAGTCCCATAGGTAATAAGTAACAGAGCCAGGATTAAAGCCCAGTTCCTCTGTCTTCCAAACCATCATTCTTTCTATGGCACAATATGGCTTTTCTTCTTTGAATCTGAATACCTCCTAGTATTAAACTCAATTAAATCTTGAGTTCCCAGATCAAAAATTAAAGGTTCCCTTATTTCTGGTTAATTACAAAGTAAACAGATCTCAAAAGTTACTGATAGTGCCATGAAGAATTTGAAAGATCATTTATTATTCCCTTATTTTAGATATCAGGAAATCTGGGTCTAGAGAATTTACAAGACTTGCCCAAGATTACATATGTGATATATTGGCTAAATGTAAGATTATTGTGTTGGTTGTTTAAATATATATAGACACAACTCATCAGTTTCACAGATAAATGTCCTCTCTATGGAGAGGAGAACCAAAGCCCATTTCTGTATTCCTAGCATACTAGCTGTGTGAGAGGGACAGATAGGTTCCAGGAGTACCCCAAGGCTGATAGCTTTTTCAATCAAAAGTCTTAAAGAGGCTTATTGGACTAAAATTATATCTATCTGCTATGCCTCAAATGTCTTAGGTCTAAGGATATGAATCTGAATTAAGAAGCAAAATTGCTTTTAAGGGGGAAGGGTATCCCCAAGCTCATACACACTGTCTTGGTCTCTTCTCATGAAACAATGATCGCACAGAAGATCATTACAAATTACAATCAATTTTTTTTCATTCATACTGAATAATGTCAAATAATTAAATAAAGCCTTTTGTCCTAGCAAAAGAACAAACAGAAGTCAGGGAAGTTACAGGATATACAAAAGAATATTAATGAGCTCTTGAGTTGGGGGCAGGGTAAAATCTCAGCTTGAACTAGGTTAGATAAAAGGATCTTACCCAGAGAAAGTCCATTCTCAAGAGTCTCTAGATTTTCAAGCAAGTCCAGAGACATGATTAGACTGGCTTCCCATACATGTCAACTATTTAAAATTCTTTTTTTTTTCCTCTTTCTCCTGGAATGAGCTCTGTCTACATATCTCTCCCAAGAGCATTTGTGACCTACCCAATAAATTCCTTTCACATGTCAACAGCATCATTATCATCATTCTCTCCACCATTCAGCAGTTACATATTCCTTTACACTTGTAGGGGAATGTAAAACACCCTAGGCTGGGGTGGAAATCAGATTACACATAATAGTTGGTGGAACAAATGGGACAATAACTCCGGTCCCATTGGGATAAGAATGCCAAATGGAATGAAGAGTTTTGGTTTCTCTCAACCAGAAGAAGACCTTTTCTGATTCCATCAAACAATTATTACTTTGCCTCTGAGATGACTTTCTATCTGCTCTGTATATATTCTATAGGTAATTTGTCATTTTTATGTTTGTCTCCCCCAGTAGAATATGAACCCAGTGAGGACAGGGACTTTTTCTCCATTACTTAACACCCTGCCTGGCACATAGCACTTAATAAATGTTTATTGAGGGGCCAGCAAGATGGCAGCATCGAAGGTGAAACAGGACATGCCCCCGATAGGGGGCTGCAGTCTCATTGATTACAAGAGGAACCTGCCCCGTCGGGAATATCTAGCTATAACATGTTTGCCATTGGCATCAGGACGCTGTTGTTTGGCCACTGGGGCATGACGAAGTGGAACCGAGAACAAAGATGTTGGCTGATTGAAGACTTGGAAGTCTGCATTACATTAATGCCACTGTTGCAGCCAGAGGAAGAGCTGAGGAAGCTGCGTATGTTGAGAGACAACCTGGGGAGGAGGCTATAATCATGAAAGATGTTCCTGGCTGGAAGGTGGGTGAGTCTGTCTTCCATATTACCCGAAATGTGCCTCCAACCTTGGGTGAGCTGTACAGCCTACCAACCAATGAGGGGCGAGTCTACACTAACTATGGCTTCATGTGGTACACCTAAAGGTGTGCCAAGGCCTGTCTGTCCCTTGGAGAGATTAAAGGTTCACTTGGAAATTAAATAAATAAATGAATGAATAAATAAATAGATAAATAGATAGATGATAGATAGATAGATAGATAGATAGATAGATAGATAGATAGATAGATAGATAAATGTATGTTTATTGATTGAAAGACTGACAGAGCCAGCATCTAGCCCAGGGGTGGGGAACTTGCTGCCAGGAGGCTGCAAAACAATCCCCTTGTTCTGTGAAGTTTGGATTCAGTCAAAGGGCCCCACTTGAGGACCTAGAGGACCACACATGGCCTCGAGGCTGCAGGTTCCCCTGATCTAGCCCAACTTGCAGGGGAATAACTAAGGCAGGAATCTCAGACCAAAGAGGAGGAATGATTCTTCCACTGAGCCAATAGAAGTTTTTTAGCTGGCAGATACAGGTAGAATCCATCAGCAGTCTACTCTAGCAAATCAGGTAATGACTTGCAGACCTCAGACCAGAGGGGCAGAAAACAGATTTTGCCCTGCATCAGACCACTTTGGAAGCACTGAAAGTGTGTAGGTTCCCAGATTGTCCCTAAGATAATGGAATAATACGACATTCAATACTCCAAGAAAGAAGCAACAGGTTTAGCCCAGATTTTTCCTCTAGAAGTGTGGCAGAGCCTGGTCCAGACATCAAATTTGAAGTCAGGGAGTAGCCTGGAAAAATAAGCAGACAAAAAAAATTCATATCATAATGAGCTATGATGGTGGCAGAGACTCTCAAGACAGAAGAACACAGAAGATGAAAATGATTCCAAAATAACTATAAGCAATGCTTCACAGAAAAACACAGCTTGAGCAAAAACTCAGCTAGAATTCCTGGAAGAGATGAAGAGTTTTCAGAAATGGTTTGAAAGTGTTTTTATAAATGGAATGAAAGTGCTTGAGGAAAAAACATTAGAAAAGAAAAAACAACTATTTAAAAAAAAGAAATAACAACTATGGAAGAAAAAATTGGAAAGGGAATTAACAGGTTGTCACAAGAGGTACAAAATCCTACTCAAGCAACAAACTCCCTAAAAATGTGAATGTACCAAAGAGAAGCCAATGACTCCATGAGGCAATAAGAAATATTAAAATAAAGTCAAAAGGTTTAAAAAATAGGAGAAAATATAAAGTCTCTCATAGCAAAAACAACTCACCCAGAAAGCAGATGAAGAAGAAAAAAAAATTCAGAATCATTGGACTAGCTGAACATCATGACCCAAAAAAGAGCCTAGAAATCGTATTTCAAGAAATTTTCAAAGAAAACTGTCTATATTTCTTAGAACCAGAAGGCAAAGTAGAAATAGAAAGAATCCACTGATCACCTCCTAAAAGAAATCCCCAAATGACAATTCCCCCAATCCAGAGCTTCCAGATCAAAGAAAAAAAAAAAAATATTACAAGCAGGGAAAAAGATAGAATTCAAGTACCAAGGAGCCACACATGATAAAGATCACACATGATTTAGCAGCTACCATATAAAGAAGAACAGAGTTTGGAATACAACATTCCAGAATATAAAGGATATGAGTTTCCAACCCAGTTAAACTGAGTATAATGCTATACAGGGAAAAAATGGATCTTTAACAAAATAGAGGATTTCTAAACATGCTTCATGAAAAGGCCAGAGATGCATAAAAATGTTGGGATTCAAACACTGGATGAAAAAGCATCATAAAAAGGTAAACATGAATGAATAAGGATAAAGGATTGAAGAAGGATAAACTGCTTACATTCAAACAACAGGAGAGGATACATGCATCACTTTTACCCAACCATCATCAGAACGCACAGAAGTCTAATTAGAAAAGGTCTGGGAGTGGTCCTATTATGTCTTGATTTTCAGAAAAGCATGGAAAGAAAGCGGGGGAAGAATACATTGAGGCAGAGAGGTGTAAGGGTGAGGGGGAGAAGAGAAAATGATCTCACATAATCAGAGTGTACAAATAGACCTCCATATAAACAAGGAGGACGGGTGGGGGAGAACAAGCAGCACTTGAACTCTTTCATCTGAATTGGTCAAAAGAAGGAAGAATACACACCCAGAGAGTTGGATACAGAAGTATATTTTATTTAACACTGAAAGAGGTGTAAAAAGGGAGAAGCTGGGGGAATTAAAGGGAGAGCAGATTAAGGGAGGGTTTAGACTTGAGCAAAACAAACTAAGGATGAAAGTATATATTTACAAATCATTTTTGAGGGACAAAGGATGGGAATCTGAGGGGGTTGCCCACAAATAGGAGAATGAATAAACAAGTTATGTTATACAAATGTGATGTAATATTAGTGTGCTGAACACTTAACAGCGCAATGACAAACTGGGATTCCAGAGTACTAATGAAGAAACATGCTACGCACCTCCTGATAGAGAGGTGAAGGAATCAGAATGCAGAATGAGACAATTTGGGCAGAGGGAGAGAAGGTCTGTGTGGAAATGTATCTTTTTCATTGACTATACATGTCTGTAAATGGTTTTGTTTCCTCAGTCAGGTGGAAGGGTTCTGGTAGGTAGATGAAATGGCATATCTTGGATGATCACAACAATTTTTTTTAAAGAGAAGGTAGTTTTGTTTGACTGAAGAAGTCAGAAGACATATTACAGATGTCAAAGAATAAATTAATCCATAAATATTTATTAAATGCCTACTATGTGCCAGGCACTGTGCTAAATGCTGAGGACACAAAAAAAGACAAATGACAGACCTTGCCCACAAGGAACATACATTCTAATGGGAGAAACAATATGCAAACAAATATATACAAAGCAAGCTATGTACAGGATAAATAGAAAATAATTAAGAGAGGGAAGACAATGGAATTAAGAGGGGGTTGGGGAAGGCTTCTTATAGAAGGTAGGTTTTTAGTTCAGACTCAAAGGAATCCAGGGAGGTCAGTAGTCCAAGCAGAAGAGGGAGAGTGTTTCAGGCATAAGGGACAGCCAGAAAGAATACCTGGGATTGAGAGATGGAATGTTCCTTGAACAACAGGTCAGTGTCACTACATCAAAGGTATGTGTGGGAGAATGAGGTGTTAAGAAAACTGGAAAGTTAGATGGGAACTAGGTTATAAAGGGCTTTGAATGTCAAACAGAACATTTTCTGCTTGCTCCTGGAGGCAAACCACTGGAATGTACAAAGTGGGGGAGGGGGGTCGGTGAAGGGAAGGGGGGAGGATGACATAAGACCTGTGTTTTAGGAAAATCACTTTGGTAGATGAATAAAGGATAGATTAGAATTAGGACTTGAAGCATGCAAATTGACCAGCAGGCCATTGGAAAAATGAAGGCATGAGGTAATGAAGATCTGCACTAGAGTGTTGGCAATGGCAGAGAAAAAAGGGAGTATTTCAGAGATGTTGCAAAGATGAAATCAGCAGGCCTTAGCAACAGATTGGATATGAGAGTTGGAGAGATAGAGAGGAATCCAGGATGACTCAGGTTCTGAGCCTGAGGAAGTGGGAGGATAGTGTTGCCCTCTAGAGTAATAGAGAAGTGGGGGGTTGAGGGGAGGATTGGGGGAACGATAATGAGTTCTGCTTTGGACATTTTAAGTTTAAGATTACTGTCTACTGGACATTCAGTTCAAGATGTTTGAAAGGTAGTTAGAGAAGTAAGATTAGAGGTCAGCAGAGAGTTTGGGGCAGGCAAGGTAGGTTGGAGAATTGTCAGCAAAGAGATGACAATTAAATCCGTGGAAGCTGCAAAGATGGCAAAGTGAAATAGTATAGAAAGAAAAGAGAAAAGGACCCAGGACAGAACCCTGAAGGATATTTATAGTTAGAGGGTATGATCCAGCAAAGGAGACAGAGAAAAAGGGGTCAGATAGTTTGGAGGATAACCAGGAAAGAGTGGTGTCCCGAAAGCCTAGAAAGAAGAGAGTATCAAAAAGAGAGAGAGAGTATCAAGGAAGAGAGAGCAATCAACAGTGTCAAAGACTGCAGAGAAGTCAAGGACCATGAGGATTGAGAAAAGGTCACTGGATCTGGAGACTAAGAGATCATTACAAACTCAGTATCGGTGGAATGATAAAGGTCAGAGCCACATTATAAGGAGTTAAGAAGAGAGCTCGAGGAGAGAAAGTGGAGTACCTATTGTAAATGGCCTTTCTGAGGAATTTAGCTACAAAAAGGAGGAGAGATAGAGGACAATAGTTAGTGGAGATGGAAGAAGCAAGTGAGAGTTTTTTTCAGGATCGGGGAGACATGGCCATGTTCGTAGGCAATAGAAAAAGAATGAGAGTGTGGCAGAGCCATGATGGCAAAGGCAGGCTCTCGCCTGTGCTCTCCCCCAAACCTCTCCAAATACCTGCAAAAAATGACTCTAAACAAATTATAGAGCAGCACAAAAAGATGGAGTGAAACAAATTTCCAGCCCAAGACAATTTGGGAGGTTGGCAGGAAGGTCTGTTGCATCAGGGTGAGAGTGAGGCACAGTCCATTGACTATGTGCCCTGCCCAGTGCTAAGCAATGGGGATTTTTTGTTTTTAGAAAAGCAAAAACAATTTCTGCCATCAAGGAGCTTATATTCTAATAGAAAAGATGTATAGAGTCAATGGAACATAAGGAAATGTTAGAAGGGAAAGCACTAGCAGCTGGGGAAGGGGAGCGGAGACTGGGGAAGGCTTCCTGTAAAAGGTGATGCTAGAGCTGAGTCTACTGACCTCCTTGGCTTTCTTTAAGTCCCAACTAAAATCTCATCTTTTATAGGAAGCCTTCCCCAATCCCTCTTAATTTCAGTGCCTTATTTCTGTTAATTATTTGCTATTTATTCTGTACATAGCTTGTTTTGTGTACATTTGTTTGTATGTTATCTCTCCATTAGATGGTAAACTCCTTGGGGGCAGGGACTATCTTTTGCCTCTTTTTGTATCCCCAGTGCTTAGCACAGTGCCTAGCACATACTAGGTGTTTAATAAATGTAGCAAGAGTGGGCCTCATATGTGTAGTGAGGACCTCACATGAATTTGTGGTTTGTTCTACGTTCTCAAAGAGGACCATGACATCAGGGAGATCACAATGTGACTTGCAATTGAGTTGGATTTGAGTGAGAAAGGGCTGTGCAAAGTCACCAGCCTCACTTTCTCCTCCAGAGCCATCTGGGTCCAGTAGCCAGATATAGCTCAGGACAACTGGAGATGGCCCAGGATATAGTGGGAGACCTTGGCCTTTTTAAGCTAAGGTCTTTTCAGGTTCTCACTTTGAGTGAGGCATCACACATTCAGTGAATAGGTATCTTTAAAAAGTGAGTCAAGGGATGGTCACTTTAATAAAAGATAAAAAATCAAACTGGGAGGGGAAGTCCCTCTGGATTGCTGGCCAAAAGAAAAACAGTTACTATTTACATTCACTCTGAGCCAGGAGGGCTCAAAAAATAATCATTAAGTGGTACTTGGGCAGGGATCTATTGTTGTCCAGTCAATGAGATCTAGAGTGAATTGGGTTTAAAGCATGGTCTTTGAGAAAGAAATCTAGCCAGTTAAACCCAAGTTAACTAGGTAGGTTTTGGCCATCAAAATTTACCTTCCTTTGGGCAGAACATGGGGAGGGGAGGGAAGGAGGGGAAGGAAGGGGAGAGAAGGCTGTCGCTACCTGACTTAAAGGTTGGCAAAACAAACATCTCTAGCCTCATCTTCCCCCACCCTTCTCCAATGAAGACTTTAATTCCTTTGGAGAGGGGAAGCAGGAGGTTGGGTCCAAAAAGCTTGGCTACTCTACTCTCCTGAGAGAGAGGGCATACCAGGCTAGAATAATATCTTTCTGTTTGCTTAAATGTTGTTAGTCCAGGTGATATGGGTTCCCATCTAACTTCTGATCACTTGGTCATTTTGGGGGCACCCCAAGCTCTATATCTGAGGCTTGACCCCTTTCTCACCAAAGACCATTTCCACAATGAATACACATAGAAAATAACAAAAAAAGTTTTTATCCAAATCATAGCAGAACGGAAACCAGAGGAAGTATACATAGGAGAATATATACCAGACAATACAGAAAGAATTAGTTTTCGTTCTGGGAGTGAGGTATTCAGCTTAATCAAGAGGGATTGACTTTGATCTTACCCAAGGACAAACTCCCCACAGTTTCTAGAGTATCACGGTGCGAATAGGGACATGATGAAGACTGCCAGCTCCTCTCATGTCTTCCCAGAATCTTTTTCTTCAGCAACCTGAAGTAGGCTGTCCTTATCTATCCTCCCCCTTGAAGCTGGAAGCCAGGAGCACCAGAAGCAACTCGACACTTGAAGAAGATTCCAAGCTTGGAGAGTCCTGAAGAGGACCCTCTCACCAATTATGCCCTGCTCCTCATACAGGGCAGGGAATTCATCTCCACCCATAAGGAAAGAGTCCCATGCCAATGAGCTTTGAGGCAAGTGTTACAAACATAAAAGCTTGTGATCAATTGAAGGAAGCCAACTATTCAAGAGGTAGATATAGGTAGGAAGAACATTCTAGGAATCAGAATTCAAAAGCAAGAGACAGGAGCTGATGTGTGTTGTGTGTGAGAAACAGTAAGTAGACCAGTATAACTGGACCCCAGAGTAGTAGACGTGAGGAATGGGTAAGAAGATTGGAAAGAGAGAGATCAGGTTGTGAAGAGTTTTAAATACAAATCAGAGGTGTTTATTTTTGATGCTAGAGGTAGTAGGAGCCACTGGAGTTTATAGAGTAGGGGTATAACATTGTCAGACCTAGCCTTTAGTAACATCACTTTGGCAATTGTATGGAGAATGAATTGGAGTGAGGAGAGATTTGAGGCAGGGCTACCAATTAGAAAACTGTTTCCATAGTCCAGGAAAGAGGTGACGAGGGCATGATGTTAGTTGCGTAAGTGGAGAGAAGAAAGCACATGCAACAGATGTTGTGGAGAAATAAGTGAAAAGATTTAGCAACATAATAGATAAAAGGGTCAAGTGACAGGGAGGAGTTAAGGATGACACTAAGATTGTCAAATTGAATGACAAGAAGGAGAGTGGCATCCTTGACAATAAGAGGGAAGTATGAATGAGTGGTGGGTCTGAAGCAAAGACAATGAGTTCTGTTTTGCATATATTGAGTATGAGATAGCCATGGGACATACAGTTTGAAATGACCAATAGGCACAGGAAAAGAGAATGGTAACATACACACAGACACACACACATACACATATAAGTGTGTGTGTGTGTGTCTGTATGTATATATGGAACTAGGATCATTTGTATATATGAATCATCAGCAAAGACATAATTGAATCAACAGGAATTGATGAAAGTTAGAAAGTATAGAGAGAAATAAGAAGAGAGCCTGGGGAAGACTCCTGGGGGCATATATACCCACACTTAGTGGGAATGGCATAGATGAAGACCTAGCAAAGGAGAATAAGGTGTGGTTAGGCAGATAGGATGAGAACTAAGTGTCCTGAAAATCCAAAGAGGAAAAAGAATCAATGAGGAGAAGGCAGTTAATAGTGTCATATACGGTTGAGAAATCAGGAAGGGTGAGTGTTGAGAAAAGGTCATTAGATTTGGAAATTAAGAAAGAGATCATCGGTAACTGGACAGAGCAGTTTTAGTTGAACCTTGGGATAAAAAGTCATATTTCCGAGCACTTAGAAGAGAGTGAAAAGAAAGTAAAGGCTCCCAAGTGCAGACAGTTTTTTTCAAATTTAGCTAAGGAGAGGAGAGATATAGGGCAATAGCTAGCAGGGACCTAGTGTGGATTTTATTTTGTTTTACTTTTTTAAGGATGGAGGAGATGAGCTTGTTTGTAAGTAGCTGGAAGGAAATACTAAGTGGGGAGAGATTAAAACTAGAGGGAAGGCAAGAATGATAGCATGGGAGATCTACTGGAGAAGATAGGAGATGGATTTAAAGGTATTAATAAAAGGATTGGCCTTGGCAGGGGAAGGGCTAAGGCCACCTCTTTATCAAAGAATGAAGGACAAAATTGTAGAGCATGATCCCAGAGGGATGTGAGATGAAGAGAGGGGGAAAAGAAGGACTTCTTAAGAAATAGCCTCAATTTGTTTTTAATGAAGTAAGATCCTCAAATGAATGAATAAGGGGAGGGGAAACTCAAGTTCAGAAGAGAAGGTTTTGATGCTGTGGTGAGCTCCATTCAGAGGCACATGAACAGGACTGAAGGAAGTGAAAGGTGAGAATAAACCAGGGTTTCTACAACAACAAAAACGCTACTATGAATATTTGGGTATAAATAGAATTTTTCTTCCTTTGTTTGATATCATTGGAGAACTGGACCAGTACTGAAGCCACTAGGTCAAAGGGTCTGGAGAGTTTAATAACTCATCTCCCTACATTCCAAATTGTTTCAAACTAATTTATAAAGCTATTCAGAGTGCATTAGCATTCCTGTCTTCTCAAAGGTCCTTGATTTGTGGATTCTGAGTTTAATGTGCATTTCCTCATAGTACAAGTGATTTGGAGTATTTTTAGCTTAGAGCTGATGGTTTGACATTTTTCTTTTGAAAATTATTTTTTCATAGCCATTGACCTTTTACAACATCTATTAGGGAATGGCCATTGGGCTTTTTCTCTTTGCGTAACTCTCTGTAGTTTTTGGAAGGCAGACTTTCATCTGAGAATTTGAAGAAAGGCTTTATTCCACTTGATAGATTCTTTTATTCCAGTTGCAATGAATCTATTCTTATAAAAGTTTTTTTAATATAATTTAAGTTTCCGGTTTTTGATCACCTTTTCCATTATCAAATTTCCCCTAACAAAAGATCTAGAAAATACTTTTTTCTGTTCTTTATTTTTTAAATTATGGTCTAGGGGGAATGAAGGTTCAGCTCAGCTTATCAATCATTCTTTCTGCTTTTTATTTATTTCTCCATATTATCACCCAGGGCTGGTTTAGAGAATGGTCCAGGCAACACCACCAGATTTGGGCATTCTTAGGAAGAGTTCACTATTCAAATGTTTCCCAGCCTATTGCCTGACTCTGAAACTGCACTAGATGAGTCTACCATATTATTACGAACTATGTGACTCCCAACTTCTATCACCCACATAACAATACACAAATAGTATTGAATTTCATATAACACTAGAGTAAGTGGTGGCAATAGAATGAACAGAAATGTTAGGCCAACTATCCCTGATTCATAGTTTTCTCCTTCTTTCAAATATCTTTTCCAGAATAAACCCAGAAGCATTCACACTGTTCGTGACCTCAGTAGCCAATCAAATCTTAGAAAAGCATCTAAATCACTATGATTCCCTTGATGCAGGGTCAGATTTGGATGCAGGGTTATACTTGCCTTATACTCAACATATACAACTTCTTTTATGATTTAGTATTCTAGAGTTCTATTTCCTGCTACATCATGTTTAAAATCCTCTGATAAGCTTTCAAGGCTCTCTATAATGTTGAGCTACCTATTCAACCTTTTTCATACTGTTCCCCAAAAGAGCTCTGAATTTGAGATCTAAAGAACTGACTTTGAATGTTGGCTCTCTGCTATTTGCTACCTACCTATGTGACCGTGGCAAATTACTTTATTTCTTTAATCCTCAGTTTACTTATCTACAAAACTGGGTAACTTGACAGGCAATCTCCATGATCTCTTCTAGTATTCTCTATAGTCCTATGAGCCTTTTTATCTTCCACTCCAAACAGGCTAGTTCCTTCAAGAATACCCCATTTTTATTCCTCCCTTCATGTCTTCAATCATTTTCTTTCCACTACCTGCAATTTCTTCCTTGATCCCTTCTTCAAGTCCCACCTTCTCTGAGTATTCCAACACTTACTGATCTCCATTTCCTCTCAGCCTTCAGAGTTTGAGTTAACATTTATTCATAGATTCATAACACTGTTGTTTCATGCATTCTTTTGTCCTGTTTTGTGACTTATGTGTTATATATTTGTTGTTGTTGTTGTTGTTGTTGGGTGGTTTTAGTCATGTCTGACACTTTGTGACCCCATTTGGGTTTTGGGGGTTTTTTTGGTAAAGATAATGGAGTGGCTTGCCATTTCCTTCTCCAGTTCATTTTGCAGATGAGTAACTTGAGGCAAATAGGGTTAAACGACTTGCCCAGGGTCACACAGCTAGTAATTATCAGAGGCTGGATATGAACTCAGGAAAACTTGTCTTCCTGACTCCAAACCCCATGCTCTACCCCCTGTGCCACCCACCTGTCCTATGTGTTTTGTATATACTGCCCTATAATACCTCTTCTGTTTGTATTATTGTTGTTCAGTCATTTAGTCGTGTCCGACTATATGTGAACCCCACAGAAGTCCTTGCGTCTTTTTTTTGGCAAATAAACTGGAATGGTTTGCCATTTCTTTCCCCAGTGTGTCCCCTTCTTACAGATGAGGCAAATAGAGCTTCAGTAACTAGCCCAAGGTCACAACCTCTGAGGCAAATTTGAACTCAATTCCTCCTGATTCCAGGTCTGGCACTCTATCCACCGATCCATGTAGATGCTTGCATTAGTAGTTATTAAAGCCACATTATAGGATTTTTCATGTGTTTAGCATTCTCTCCCCAACTTGTAAGCTCTTTAAAGGCATGGAGTTACTGAGGCTTATATAGCCCATATAGCACCCAATTCAGCACCAAGTAGCAATTCAGTAAAATATGATTTGATGAGGTTTATGTTCATCATATTTCCCTAATACACTGAGGCCAGGAAGTCTTCATTTTTTGGACCCATCCAGTAATCACCACAGGGGCTGAGAACAGACTTGGTATATTGCTTGTGTCCTGGGAATGTTTGGTCATAAATCTGTACTCTCAATAGTAGTTTGTCAATTGATCTAGGCATGATGAATTTTGAATGCTGCTCTCTTATGCTTCTTTTCTTTAGTATTTATTAATGCAAAGTCTCCAAAGTCCCCCCGAGAGCTCCTTGATGAAAGGACTAAAGGATCTAACCTTAATTCCTGGATCAACTGATTGGAATTCTAGTCCTGAACTCAGTATATTTGGCTTTAGGGTGGTATCATAATTACCTTTTGAAGAATCATAAAACCCAATCCTATAAATCTACCTTCATCTAAATTCCAAGCCCCATTCAAACCATCTCATTTCTCATGCGGAGGTTTTATTTTCTAGATGACCCAGCTGCAGTGCTACTACCACTTCTGCAGGCCAAATTCAAGGCATGAACCTCCAGGCAGAAAAAGATTTCAGGAACAATCCAACAGTGTCATATCAAAACCATTGCTGGCAGGCAGAAAGAAGAACCAGGTAGCAGGGTTTTACGGTTATCAAATTCAAGTCTTAAGACACTCAAACCAAAATTGTTATATTTTAGGGCAAACCTGACTACTAATATTTTCTACCAAAAAATAACAATGGCTTAGGCTGATATTCTGGGCTCATGTCATGAAGTATGGATAGAGAATTGGACTTGAAGTCATGTATTCAAGTTACACCTCACAAATTTACCACCCGTGTGAACATGGGTAAGTTTCTTAACTTTTTGATTCTTTGTTTCCTTATCTGTGAAACAGGGATATTCTGTTGTACCTCCCTCATAGAGTTGTTTTTGTTGTTGTTCAGTCGTTTTTCAGTTGTTTCCAACTCTTCATGACTCCATTTGGGGATTTCTTGGCAAAGATACTGGAATAGTTTTGCCGTTTCCTTCTCCTGCTCATTTTACAGATGAGGAACTGAAGCAAAATTAAGTGACTTGCCAAGGTCACTCAGCTAGTGTCTGAGGCCACATTTGAACTCAGGTCTTCCTGACTCTAGGCTTGTGCACTATTCACTGCACTACCTAGCTGCCCCACAGGTTGTTTGGGAGGATCAAATTAGCAGCTATGTGGCACAGTGGATAGAGTATTGGACCTAGAGTCAGTAATTCTTAGATTTAAATCTGGCCTCAGACATATAATAGCTGTATGACCCTGAGCAACCTCTTTTAATCTCTATTTGCCTCACTTTCTTCATGTGTAAAATTGGGATAACAATTTTACCTACTTCCCAAAGTTGTTGTAAAGATAAACTAATATTTGTAAATATTACAAATTTCCAAACCCTAAGATGCCATAAAATGCAGTTATTATTACTTATAGAAAATGTTTTACAAACCTTAAAATGCCATACAGATTTCTGTTGTTGTTGTTGTTGTTGTTGTTGTTGTTGTTGTTATGGTAATGCAGGCTCTGGGTTTATTTTCCCAAGTCATACTAGAATAAGTAAGTAGTAGCCTTTGTGTTTAAGGGGTAACCCTGAAGATTTAGGGTTGATGTCTGATGCTATTGTTCATAAGCCCCCACTGGTGTACCCCAAACTTTATTAACCAATTGAAGTCTCCGTAATATCAATTAACCAATTAAAATTAATTAGTTTTTACAAGGGAATATTTATTGAGAAGCAGTTACTGGAATGCTTCTGCTAGAATTTCCTTCTCTGATATATGTATGCCCAGATAGGTGCATACTTTTTTCAACCAATTCTAATACATTTCATTATCTGACTTCATCCAATGGCTTGAAGTAATTAATTCTTTCCCAACTTAATTAATTAGAATCTTTGAACCTGGTTTATTTATGCCTTTGATTCAATAGAGATGTCTATGAATTGTTCATATCTAGTTTTCACCTTTGATTACTTATTTGTGAAGCATAAAAAAGGCATTCTCGCCTGATACAGGTATCTGATCATAGAGCATCTTGTTAGTTACAATTAAATGGGATTGTGGCATGGGTTGTGCTATTAAAGGAAAAATGTATGCACACATTTTAAGTTTAATCTACTTTAACATTTTCTCCATCATTTTCTTTTCTAGATAAGTAACAAAAAAAAGAACAGATTGTTCCCTGATTTGTAGTATTTGTGGATATCTGGTGTAAATGCTCACATTGAAATTTTAACAATTGCTTCTCAAGAGCTGGCTCTAGTATACCCCAAGGTGTGAGACATTCCTTTTACATGCTTCCCCAGCTTAGCATTTGCAATCCTCAGCAAATCACAAATCTACTAGACTGTGTTTGGCAAATATGTGTATATATGTATGTGCATATACATATATGTATGTATGTGTGTGTCTATTCCTACAGAATCCTCTCTAGTGACTTGGCAGATATTCAGCAGTAGTCTTTTGGGCTGGCTTCCCTAGTATCTCAGTCTAAAAAGTTTCAGAAAAAAAATCTACATGGGACAGTTGATAACCAATCTGGAAATTAGCATTCTTCCACATGTTCAACCACATAGTGCTACAATTTACCAAATAATGCATCACTTTATAAAGTTCTCATAGGTCACAGACTGTTTTGGTGCTTGCAAAAGTTCTTCCCAATCCAAAAATAATAAGAAAAAGGAAAACAAAATCAAGTCTCCCCCATCATGGGAAAAGCCATGCATCTCAGAACATGTGGAATAGATTGGAAATCGTCTCCTCTTCTCTTTGGTGAGAAAGCAAGTTTATTGTGGTTGTTTGTCCTTTGTTCCCAAAGAGTACCATGACATCAGGAAGGTGATGCCATGACTTGCAAGAGAATTGGATTTAAGTCAGGGAGGGCTGTGCAAAGTCATCAGCCTCATTCTCTCCTCTGGAGCCATCTGGGTCCAGTAGCAACATAAATAAATCAGGACAACTGAAGATGGCCCCGAAGAGAGAAAGCAAGCGCCAGGGACATAAAGGCAGACATGATTCTTTCCCTCAAGGGACTTATGATAGGATTGGTGTTTTCTTGATGCAACTTCCCTGATATCCTTCCCCTATGCAACCTGATGGGCCCCAGCTTTCCTGATGCAGCATCTGGGCCTGAAGACACTAATCTGTCATTTTACCACAGATTACTATGATACAGGAAGAATTGCCAACTCTGCCAGAAGTATACATTCAGAGGACTTGATGTTCCTGGAGCTACTCCTAAATATTACCACTTCACATCAGGAGAAGAAATCTGTGACTATATTGCAGTTATTATCATCTGTGCTGTTGCTCCAATATTCTTAGTGTTGCTCTGGCTCATTATCATCTTTTTTTTGCATTAGGAAACTCACTGTGAATCATAAAGATTACCCATCACATGGACCAGACAATGAAACTTTGAGATTTGGTCTTTCTGAATAGGGAAGAAAATGTTTAGGATTTCTGTCTTGTCCTCCTCCATATTTTTGGTCTGTTTTGTTGTCTTGTTTTTGTTTTTCCCCATTTCCCCCCTTTTGTGTCTTTTAACACTATAGGTGGTCTGTCCAGTCATTTAAAGGTGGAAGGTCTTCTAGAAGATTATTTGTACCTTGCCACCACGGAATGGTGTGTGATAAGACCAGCATTTTTCCTGATTCAGCTTCCCTAATTTTTTCCCCCTATACAAATTGATTAGTCCCAGCTTCTCTGATGCAGCTTAAGATGCAGGACATAAAATATTCCAGATCAGTTTAGTAGGTGTGTCTCAGATTTGGAGGCTGCCTAAGATCACATGGGTCCCCATACCTTGAAGGCATACTGACCAGACACACTTTTAGATGGAGACAAGGGAGGGAGGGGGCCAAGTCTAGAGAAGGAATGTATCCCTATATCCTTGCTGAGTTTAGACAAAGTAAACCTCCTTTGTTTAATGACTCACAAGTGTTTCATTTCATCCCATTATCAGACTTGAACTTAATCAGCTATTGGCTTTAGAGACTCACCTACAACAGAGCTCACATTCCAATGGAGGCAACAAAATACAAACATGCTAAAAATTGCCTAAACACAGGATATAAATACTTAAATGGAAGATGATCTCAGAGGGAAAGCATTGGTGAGGAAAGATAGGGCAGGAAGAGCTTTTTGATGAAGGTAGAATTTGAGCTGAGTATTGAAGTAAGCCAAGAAAGTCAGAAAATAGAGATGAGGAGAGAGAGTGTTCCAGGCAAAGGGGTCAGCCATAGAGGTAAGAATTAGACTATCCTGTGCAAAGACTAGCTAGTAGGCCACTGTAGTTGGATTTGAGACATGTGGGAGGGGAGTCAAATATAAGAAAACTAGAAAGGTAAGATTCAAGCAAGTTGTGAAAGACTTTAAAAGCCCAATAGAGGCTTTTATGTCTGATCCTGAAGATAGAGATAGCTACTGGAGTTTATTAAATATGAAGAGCAATGTAACAAACTCTGTGCTTTAGGAAAATCATTTTGGCAACCTAGTGGAGGGTGGGTTCAATTTCAGAGAGACTTTAGGCAAAGAGATCAACCAGAAGGCTACTACTACAGTAATCTAGTCATGAGTCGATAAGGGCCTGCCCAGGGTCGTGGTAGTATCAGGAGAGAAGGGGACATAAATGAGAAATGTTGTTAATGTAGAACTGAGAAGACTTGGCAATAGATTGCATTTATGGGTCAAATGCAAGTGGAGAGTAAAGGATGACACCAAGGTTGAGATGCCTAAATGACTGAGAAGCCTTCAATAGGAATAGGGAACTTTGGAAGAGGGTTTGGGGGAAAATAAATTATTTTTTTCAGACATGATTAGTTTGAGATATCCATTTTGACATGTTCAAAAGGCAATTAGTGACATGAAAATGAAGCTCTACAGAAAAATTAGGGATAGATAAATAGATCTGAAAATCACCTGTATAGATAATTGTATCCATAGGAGCTGATGAGCTTACCAAGGAAGATAGTGTAGAAAAAGAAAAAAAAAAGGGGGCCAAGGACAGACCCTTAGATAATACCCACACTTAGTGAGCATGACCTAGATGAAAATTCAGAAAAGGAGACTGAGGAGGATCAGTCAGAAAGGTATGAGAAGAACCAAGAAAAAGTAGTGTCAGGAAAATCAAGAGAGGAAAGAGTATCCAGAAAAAAATAGTCAACAGTGGCAAAGGCTGCAGAAAAACTACTAAGGATGAGGACTGAGAAAATTTCATTAGATTTGGCAAGTGTGAGATCACTGGTAACTTTGGGGAGAGCAGTTTTAGGTGAATGATAAGCTTGAAACCCAGAATCCCAAAGGAGGCTGAAAGGAACAAAATGGAAGCTTCAAATGAGGATGATTTTCTCAAGGAGTTTAATCACAAAAAAAGAGGAGATCAAACAAGAACTACTGAGGTTCATTAGCTCAAGTGAGGGTTTTGTTTTTTAAGTTTAAGGAAGATGTGAACATATAGATAGCAAGGAAAAGGATGATAGTAGGGAGAGATTAAAGATTAGTGATAAAGAAGTGAATCTTCTGGAAAAGACTAGATAAAATGAAATCAAGGGTTCATGTTGATGAGTTTGCCTTGGCAAGGAGAAAGGTCATCTCTTAATGTAAGACAAGAATGAACATTTCTGGGGAGCCAAGATGGAAGAGTAAGAGGTGAGTCTCTCTTACTCTCCCTTATTAACCCCTGAAAGCCCAGAAAATATCACCCTAGGAAAAACCCTGGAACAGCTGAACCAGAAGAAAGATGGGATGCAGCAGTCCAGAAGCCCAGGTAGCTTGAAGAATTAACAGGAAAGGCCCCTCTTACCTTGGAGGAAGGGGAGCAGTACAGAATGGGAGGCATCCTGGCAAGCTAGTGGAAAGCCCCACCTCAGCATACCTCCTGAAGCCCAGGTGGTGGAGCAGGCAAACACCAACACCTGGACCCCAAGTGCCTCAATGAGGGTGGGGGAACAGGTGGAAACCAGCTCAGAAAACCACCAGGTGCCTCGGCATTCTACAGCAACCAGCTCTCCCAGGGCCTCAGCAAAACTAAGGGAAGCAGTACTACAAGGGGCCCCTTATAGATAAACTCCCTACAACATCCGTCTGAAAGGAGCTGAAGAAATCAAAAGGAAGGAAAGGCCTGAGTGAGCAGGAAATCTCCAGGAGCCACACTATCTAATCCTACCCCTAGAGTTCCAGTATTGCTGTTTCCAGCCCAACACCAGGTAAGCTGCCAGAATCCTACAGCCTCCAACTGCCAACATTGGAGGCCCCAGCACACAAAGCCATCGACCAGGCCCTAGGCTCCCAACACAAGAAGCTTGGGTCAGTGCCCTCTGCTCCCCAGCAGGAGAGCCCAATGTCTTTAAAGGCCAGGAAATAAGCAAACACCATGAGCAAAAAGAGATATACAATAGATTCTTATTATGGGAATAGTGAAGATCAAGGCAGAAATTCTGAAGAGGACAACATTGTCAACAAACCCACATCTGCAACCTCAAAAGGAAATATGAACTGGTCTGAAGCCCAAAAAGCCTTCTTAGAAGAGCTCAAGAAAGATTTTAAAAGTCAAATGAGAGAGGTAGAAGAAATATGGGAAAAGAAATGAGAGGTATGCAAGAGAGAGTCAATAGTTTGGAAAAGGAAGGACAAAAATTAACTGTAGAAAACAAGTCCTTTAAAAATACAATTGGCCAACTGGAAAAAAAGTACACTGAAGAAAACAAGTCCCTAAAAAATGCAATTGATCAAATAGGGAAGGAGGTACAAAATCTAATAGAAGAAAACAATTTGTTAAAAATTAGAACTGAGCAAATGGAAGCTAATGACTCTATGAGAGAGCAAGAATCAGTCAAACAAAAACAAAAGAATGAAAGAATAGATGAAAATGGAAAATATTTCATTGGTAAAACAACTGATCTGGAAAATCGATCCAGGAGAAACAATTTAAAAATTATTGGTCTATCTGAAAATCATAATGAAAAAAAGAGCCTGGACAGAATCTTTCAGGAAATCATAAAGGAAAACTGCCCTGGCTAGAACCAGAGAGTAAAATAGCCATAGAAAGAATCCACCGATCACGTCCTGAAAGAGATCCCACATTGAAAATGCCAAGAAATATAGTAGCCAAATTCCAAAATTACCGAGTCAAAGAGAAAATACTGCAAGCAGCCAGAAAAAAACAATGGAACCACAGTCAGGATTACACAGGACCTTGCAGCTTCTACATTAAAAGACCGTAGGGCGTGGAATATGATATTCCATAAGGGAAAGGAGCTTGGATTACAACCAGGGATCAACTTCCCAGCAAAAATGAGCATGATATTTCAGAGGAGGAAATGGATATTCAGTGAAATAGGGGACTTCCATACCATCCTGATAAAAAGACCAGAGCTCAACAAAAAATTTGATCTTCAAATACAAGACTCAAGAGAGACATAAAAAGATAAACGGGACAGAAAGTAACAACATGTTATTAATAAGGGCAAACTCTTTACAGCCCTACAAGGGAAGATGACACTTGTAACTCTTGAGAACTATATTGTTATTGAGAACTATGTTGTCATTAAAGGGACATACATAAAGGGGGTGGATATAAATTGACTTATGATGATGAAAAAAATGATGAAGGTAATGATGAAAAAAATCTAATCAAGTAGGTTAAATGGATCCAAGTAAGTGAATTAATCTGATCTACCTAAGAAAATGTACTGAGAGAAAAGGAAAGGAGGAGTTAGACAAGGGTAAATTACATCACAGGAAAAGTCACAAAAACCTATTACAGCAGAGGGAAAGAAGAGAGGGAGATAAGAATTGAACCTTATTCTCATCAGATTCGGCTTGAGAAGGGAATAACAATCAGTTAGGTAAAGAAATCTAACATGCCCTGTAGGCAGTAGGAGGGAAAAGGGGAAAGAAAAGGGAGGGGGCTAATGGAAGGTGGGACTGAGGGAGGTGGTGGTCAAAAGCAAAACATTAGTGAGGAGGGAAAAGGAGAAAGGAGAAAGAAAAGCATAAACGGGGGAAGGGAATGATGAAGAGAAAGACACAGATAGTTATCATAATTGTGAGTGTGATATAAGAATGTGATGGAATACTATTGTGCTATAAGAAGTGATGAACAGGCAGACTTCAGATAAACCTGGAAAGACTTGTATGGTTTGATGCTGAGTGAGGTGAGCAGAACCAGGAGAACGTTGTACACAGTAACAACCACACTGAGTGATGACTGACTTTGATAGACTTAACCCCTCTCAGCAATACAAGGATCTAAGACATCTCCAAAAGCCTCATGATGGAAAATGCTGTCCACATTCAAAGAAAGAACTATAGAGTCTGAATGCAGATCAAAGCATACCATTTGCTATTTTTTTCTTCTGTTGTGTTTTGTTTCCTCTTTCTGGTGGTTCCTCCTATTAGTTCTAATTCTTACTTTCAACATCACTAATGTGAAAGTATATTTAATAAGAATGTATATGTATAGCCTGTATTGGATTGTGCACTGTCTTGGAGAGGGAGGTAGGAAGGGAGGGGGAGAAAAATATAAAACTCAAAAGCTTTTGGAAGTGATTGTTGATAAATCAAAATAAATTAATAAAAAAATTTTTTAAAAAGAGTGAACATTTCTAACCTAGGTTGGTTCCCCTCCTTGAGCAGCCTGATGCCCCTTCCTCCCCTACTGGGAGCTTAAAATGTTGATGTTGAGCTTAATGCAGTCACAAGATTGACTTCAACTCTATTGCAACTCAGAACTATTGAGCTCTAGTAATCCGAATGGCTCAGAGACACCAGCAAGTAGAGATTACAAGTGTGCGTTACTCCCAACTAGAGAGTTTTAAAAGAAAATTTTCCCCACTTCACAATTTTGTCTAGGGTTGGCCTTGCAAGAAAGTTAGGAGGGGTAAAAGCGTTTTTAAAATGAAGTAGTCCCTAGTACTTGGCACATATGCGGTTGTTCATTCAACATTTGTGCAATATTTTCAAGGGGCAAAACACTGGATTCATAATCACTCTCCATAAGTCCAGAATATATGAAGCTAACACATACATAGTTAACCAAATAGAAAAAAAAATTAAAGCAGGCTTTTAGCTCTTGGAGTACAGAACAGTGCCTTCAAGATTTCAATCCTGTTCTTTTAAAAAAAAATCCTCCTATCTCAAAAGAGACAGCTTTTACCAGTTCCAGCATGATGGAAATTATTTTGGTCAAGTTATAAAGCCCCTTGAAACCAACGCTTATATTAGAAATGCTGATATAGCCCTTATCCAGAAGCAAGAGAGAATAGCCCCACAAGAATGACCGAACTGAACTTAGAAAATGCACCATGCTCTCAGTCCAAGGGAAAATGAGAAGCTTTGCATAATGTTGCAAATCATTGACTGCTTTGATCTTGCCATACAAATTTGTTTCATATCAAAAAGTCATGTTGGAAACCTAATGTGGCCTTTAAGATTTTAGGATACATTACAATTAGAAAGAGTAAAGTGTGAATTGTAAGGCAGCAGGAAGCAGAAAATATTGAGGTTCTTACTTTAACTAAAACTTAGCACTTTGTCTAGCTCAGCAGCAGCAGCTAATATTTAGGTTTAGTTTCATACATTGGGATTTTTTTCTCCCCAAGTCAGGCAGTTTATGATTATACAAAATATAATCTTCACTTTATCTCTGACTTTCTTACCCTGGAAAAGGTAGGAGAGCTGCCTGATTACTAAACTAACCTTGATAATATTCTAAGTCATCAACTGACACCTAGTTACCTTCTAAATGTTTGCAAGGAGGAGCAAAATACCCTCCTCTCTCCTCCACTAGACTCTAGCCAAAATAATAGGTCTTGAAATGGGAGTCATATTACAATCATATAATAGGATTGAAATGATGGTGGAGGGGTATTTTTTATTATTAAGAGGGAATTTAAAATTGACTTATCCCTTGAAAATGGACCTGCAGAACTGGTTCCCAGAACCAGAAGAAGAAATGATATTGCTTATGTAGCATAGGCTCTGAAACTCCTCTCCCAACCCCCATTCTCACTGGCAGTCTGGATCCTAAGAAGGTGGCTGCTACATCTCCTTTCAGGGTTCTAGGGATAAACCTTGAGGGATTGGGGTGATCATCCTAATATTAAAGCTCATAAGTTCTCATTAGTGTTCTTCCTTTCCCCAGTGACTAGCAACTGATATTAATTAGTCAAACAAACTGGATTTTAGAAAGGTGTATTTATTAAAGGCAGCTAGGCAGGTGGCACAGTGGATATAGTGGTGGGCCTAGAATCAGGAAGACTCATCCTTGTGAGTTCAAATTTAGCCTCAGACACTTACTAGCTGTGTGACCCTGGGCAAGTCACTTAACCCTGTTTGCCTCAGTTTCCTCATCTGTAAAATGAGCTAGAGAAGAAAATGGCAAACCACTCCAGTATCTTTGCCAAGAAAACCCCAAAATGGGGTCACAGAGTCAGACACCACTGAAATGACTCAACAACAACCAAAAAAGTAAAATAAAGTAGCAGAGTAAGAAAATTTGGTTAAAATATTCCTCCTACCCATACATAAAAGTCCAGGGGAAAGTGGTCTCAAACCCACTTTGCCACTTGTGGCAAAGGAGGTAACTCAGCTTCTATAAGCCCTTTTGATATTGTCCTCAAGATGCTCCCTTTAGGTGTATATAGCCTTCTGTTGAGTTCTTTGTACAGTGGGGGCCATCTCCAGTCATCCTGATCTATATCTTGCCGCTGGACCCATATGGCTCTGGAGCAGAAAATGAGGCTGGTGACCTTGCACAGCCCTCCCTCACTTAAATCCAGTTCACTTGTAAGTCATGGCATCATCTTCTCGATGTTATGGTCCTCTTCGAGGAGGAAGGACAAACAACAACAATCTTTGTACAGTCTTAAAGCTAACTTTCAGTAGCTTGTCTAGTGTTCTCATCTCCTAATGCAATCACTGTCATCAGCTGCTGCTAATCTAGGAAGCTGCTAGGTCATCCAATAAGAAGTCCAAAACCTCTCACCTTCTTAAGTTCACACAGTCATTTCCTAGTCAAAGGACTGAAGAGGGGATGGAGACTTTCTGGAGGATTTAGCTGGGATAGCTTCCACCATTAACTGGGCAGACTTTGAAAGAAAGGAATGTAAACTATTTGCTGATTTTAAAGGAGTCCCACAGGATGTGACTGAGTCCTCAATCTGAATATACTTCCTATTACACCTAGCTGAAATTCCTTTTGTTGATTGATTCAATAGAAGTGTATTCATCTGACAAATATTCTTCTTAGTTGTTTTAAGTGGGATGGGGGTGATTAACTGGCTCAACTGACTCCACACAAGAAGGAGCTAAGAAGCCAGCCTAGTAACTAATATGTTAAATGATTAGGGTAGAAATAATAGATAGGATTTTAAGACAGATTTTCTTAGGTTTTTTCCCCTTGACCTCTTTCTCTATTCTTTTCTAGTAGGACAGAAGAATGATCATCTCCATGATCAAAAACAGACAAGAAGGATCATTTTTTAGTACGTAGAAAGGTGACCAGCAGTCTTTTCAGTCTCACTCACTGTCTTTTTCTCTGTTAGAAGTTATGGAAGTCACTGTGGTTTTTTTGTTAAAGGAAGCCCAAATGAGCTGCGAAGAGGTAAGCCATTGCAATCCTCCTTTCAAAAGTAGTTATTTTTCCCATATATTTAAAGGTTTTTTTAGAATTTACTTTTTAAAATTCTGAATTTAGCAAACATCATATAAAATGAGCATTTCAATTTGCATAGTAGGACAGGGAGGGAGAGAGAGAGAGAGAGAGAGATAGGATTTTACATGCAACTCTTTTATTTTTGAATATGTAATAAACTCAACATGCAAATTTCAAAGCTGTGTTCAGGTTATTGTTAAGGATTCCATTTTCATTGCATATTAGGCAATTTTAATGAATTGTAATATTTGTTCTGATCTAGAAATCTCCCCTGACATTCTGAATGCTTGACTGTCCCCATCACCTCTTAGCATTCCAGTCTCAGAGCATTTCCAGAGAAACAAAGGATGTTAGAGGCATTTGAATAGACTTTTACTGGATGGTCAGAGAAAGTGACCTTTGACATTGTAGATTAGAATTTAGGGAAAGAAAAAGGCATAGCAGATCTATCTTGCTAAGCCACATGGAAGCATGCAATAAGATTGCTGGGATGGTCATACAAATAAAAAATCATCCCAGGGGCAGCTAGGTGGATAGAGCATAAACCCTGGAGTCAGGAGGACCTGAGTTCAAATATGACCTTTTACTGCGACACTTACTAGCTGTGTGACCCTGGGCAAATCAATTAACCCTGATTGTCTCAAAAAGAAAAAAGAAAGAAGGAAAGGAAAATCATCCCCAAGTCTAGTAAGAGAAACCATTGAGGCCTTATATGTATTATTATATATAAGATAGCAGGTAGTTACATGTTTACATGTGTTACTTCTACGTTACATATTTTCAGTTGTGGTCCCATCTCATAAATATCTCTCTTTTGAACAAAATGGTCTATTTATTTAGTAAGTTTCAGACATCCAGGTATTCTATTGGCCACTGCTAAAAAAAAAAAGTATATACTTTCCTAGGTAGAAAGTATATACTAGCTTTTAATGGAAGGATGCTACCATAAGGTTGATGTTGTCTCTTTTTTTTTTTTAAATCTCCCCCACTACCAGTTTCTGCAGTAGGTTTTTGGTGAAAGAGTATGGGGAATGTCACCAAGTATTTTAGCACTCATAACAGTTAATTGGTGGGAGAATATGGACAACTCTTCTCTCTGAAGTGAATAAGCTCTGGTCTTACTAAATCAAAGGAGGACCTACTATATCTTCCCCCCAGGGTTATAGAGGCATCCCAGGAATTATTTTTCTTTCTTTTCTCTTTCTAATAATTTCATCAAGACAGTTTTTAAATTTTGCTTGTCTTTAGCTATCATTTAAAATGACAGTG
This sequence comes from Vombatus ursinus, assembly GCF_900497805.2. Classification (NCBI taxonomy): domain Eukaryota; kingdom Metazoa; phylum Chordata; class Mammalia; order Diprotodontia; family Vombatidae; genus Vombatus; species Vombatus ursinus. Next base: position 16,686,012 of record NW_020954585.1, read on the forward strand.
ATGTTAAAAAAAAAAAGAAATAAAAACCTACCAACAAAACAGTCTTTTAAAGATGAGCTAGAGCTAGATTATGAAAGGCTTTAAATGAATACCCCTTCAGCATCCAAAGTAGAAACCTGGCAGGTGTTTGCATGGTCATAGCAATCTCATAGGCTGATAGATTTGGAGCTGGGAGGGACTTAAGAAGCTATCATCCCCTTCATTTTACAGAGGAGGAAACTGAATCACAGAGAGGCCAAGGGACTTGTGCAAGGTCACCCAGTAAATGCGTAAGGTAGAATTTGAACTTAGCTCTTCCTGACTCAAAGTCCCATATTCTATCTAAGATGCTCTCAAGCTGCTAGCTATCTCCCTGTGATGAATCATGCCCCCTGATTTCTTTCAAGCTTCCCAGGTAGATGCAATCAGATTCAGAAGCAAGACAAACTGCCATTTCTCCTCTGTAGTATAGGCAATCCTGTCATTACCTGCATCTCACCTAGGGGCGTCTTATTCCTAAAGGCATTCAAAGGATAAAGAAGGCTTGAGATTCTAAATAGCATTTCATAGTGTTATTATTCTGATAACCATTTTGTCAGTTATCTGTCAGTGAGATTGAGCCTAATTTTTTCTGTGAATTATCTGCTAAAAGCCCTTTGTGTTGTATTGCAAGACTGGTACCTTCACCTCAGGCCTCTGATGCACATGGAAGAGGCCATAAGGAACTACCATACCACACTGCCTCTGTGATTCTTTTGATTCTGAACCTCGGTATATGTTTGTTTTTTTCATAGCAAGCATTTATATAACATTTTAAGGTTAGTGAAGTGCTATAATAAAATATTATCTCATGTGATGAGTAAGACTTTCTATAGCCCTATCAAAAATAAAACTAAATCAAACTATAACATTTAGCCAATTGACTCATTTACTACTCTCTGTGATGACACAGTAGTAAACAAGGTAGTATAATGTAATGTTCCCAACATAATCTGCCTCTTAAGAAACTATTCCTTTTTAATTGTCTTATAAAGTATGAACCATTGATTTACTTACTTTAAAAGCAAGGGGTAAATTGCAAATTAACAGTGCATTCCTGGCAAGCAAGTTCCAGATACTCCAATTATCCTTGACAAAGAAAAGGTTGGCATTTACTTTTCTAAACTTGCTGAAATAGAGAATTGCACCAGTGTTATATGTCCTTTGCATATTTGGTTTCAATTATGTCAACTCTTGAAAACCAATAATAATTTTTCATATTTATCTAGTACATTATGATATTAAAGACATATTTTTGTATGATCCTACATTAGTGTGATATAGGTTGGATATGTTTTTACAGAAGAGGAAAATTAGGCAGAGACTTGACCTTGAGACCAAGGTCACACAGGGAATAGTGATAATACTACAACTAGAAAGAAAAGTCACATGACTCCTAATCTATACTTTAGTAGATGAATCACTTAATCACTGTATTCTGTATACAAATTGGAACTATTAGCAATCCACATTTCAGGAAATATTTATTAAATGTTAAACCATTAGGTTATTTGTCATTAACACTAAGATCTTGTTGAAAACACTTTGCCCTTAGAGATATTATACAAAGGATCATACTGAGACAAAGTGCCTAGGGGACTACTGCTTGAAGATTAAAAATTGGATTTAATTCTCTATAAGCAGAACTTAACATTTTTTTGGAAAGACATTTCACTCCAAAGTGCCTGATATATAGTAGGTACTTAATAAATGCTCGCCAGATAACTGAACCAAAAACTTTCAGAGGTGGAAGAGGCTTCCTAAGGCACCTAATTTAATCCATATAAAATAAGAATTTTTATATAAGGTTAAACAAAAATTCATTTAGTTTATAAATTCCTAAAAACAAAGAAAATTATTATTTGATGTTTCATTTTTGTGTTTATATATTAAAGCTAAGATTAGTTGTTAAAAACATTAAAGCTTAAATTTTAATTTCTTTAGTTTGTTTGATAAATAAACACGTGCTTTCTTGACTGAGCATTCAAAAAGTGCACACCTTGAAAACAATAAAATTCCCTGGGTACAATACCCTGAGAAAATGTGATATGCATATCTATGCGGGTGAAGAGGAAGAAAGAAAAGGAGGACCAGGAGGTCAGGGGCAGTCAAAGTGGCATGGGGGTGGGAGGAATAAGAGGACAAATTTGTCCCAAGCCCATCCATTCCATGTTTGGGATCTGGATCTCTATTTTGTTAGGACGTTTTGCCTTACATCAAGCCTGAATTGATCTCTTTGCTGTTGAAACCTATTGCAAAAAAAAAAAAAAAACCTTTGGAAACAAGCAAACCAAGCAGAATCACTGTCACATTACAGCTTTCATTTACCCACCAAGTGACATTTATAGCCATTTACCTCATCTTGTTCATCAAAGATAAATAAAAAAATGAATAAATAAATGAACAAATGAATGATAAATGAATGAATCTAGGTTCTAGAGACTCCTACCCTCAACCATGGTGGTTTGCCAATGTGGCCCACAGGTGGAAGTGCTGAATGACAGGTTTTCTATGGCAATAAGAACATCAATGACGTATGCCTCATCTCTACCCTTTTCTATGTCATAGTGCTGACTCACTTTTAGGAGATGTACAGATTTGTGGATTTACTTTATCATCAACTAATTCTAGAAGCCTCTTTAATTTGCCAACCCCATCCAGATATATTGTAGGTGGGTCACCACAGAAGCAGATAAACACTCTTGAATGCATGCAAACCATTTTTTGTTTTTTTTTTTAACCTAGCATAGAATAAATTAATAAATACACAGTACATAATCAAAACAACCCAATGGATAATAAAACATGTACTAAGTAACCATAAACTCACCACTCTCCTAGACTCTGGAAGCTCCCCAAATATAGTTCAGGAACTGAAGAAGTTTTAGGAAATAAACTGTTTTAGTTTGCTTGGTTTTCCTTAGCTGTACCCCCTAGAAGCAAAGGAATGTAAACAATGTAGCTACCAAAGATTCTTTAACTCAAGATTCCATCAGGGCTGGTCACAGGATTAAGATACAGAAACTGAAAGAATTTTAGCTAAATTCAGTGTGTGGAGCTGAGGATCCCATGCAAACTAGAGCTCATGAGGGTTGGTGCCTTCCCCAGTCTCAATTGTCTGATCACTCAACCTGGACACAGTTAGCCCACTGAATAACAAATGAAGAGTCTCTACAGCTGACCCTAGCAAGACAAATGCTTGCTTCCATCCTTGCTGCCCTGGCAATCTCTCTCCTTAATCTTGACAACAGAATGTCTTTGCTCTCACAGCTGAGATCATACCACTCTCTATTATTCCCCAGCTCAAAAGCCCCCTGCTATTTGCATAATGGTGAAGGAGGGAGATTTATAGAATGAAAAGCACTAGATTAGACTGTTTGAAGAGAACTATGTCCCCTCTAAGTCTTCTCTTCTCCAGGATCAATATGTTCAGTTCAGCCAGCTTCAACAAATAACGCATGACGTGGTAAGATCAGTTACCATCTTGGATGATTTCCAGTTTATCAGTGTTATCACAAAAAATATAGTGCACAAAACTGAAGATAATGTTCCATGTATGATCTGACCATAGCAGAATATGCCGGGATGGTGATCTCCCTAGTTCTAGACATCGTGTGTCTCTTTGATTCAGCCTATGACTTCATTAGAGACTGTTGGCTCATGTTACGTTTTTGATCTGCTAAAATCCCTAGAGTGTTGTGTGTTTGTTTTTATTCCAGAAAAACTGCTGTGTAGCCATATTTCTCCAACCTGAGAGACTTGGCCCCACTGTGAACTTGAGAATTTGTCTTTGCCTATTAAATGTCAGCATATTAAGTTTGGCCAAATGTCTCAACTTGCCATGACCTTTTTTGATCCTGACTATGTCATCGTAGGTGTTAGCTATCTTAACTCCGGGTCATTGGCAAACCTAATAAGTTTGCCACTTATGCCTTTATCCAAGTCACTAATAAAAAGATAAATGACACATAACCAAGTACTCCCCTTGAGATGTCCATCCAAGTTAACATTAAGCCATTAAGACTATTCTTTGTATCCAACTATTCAACCAATTCTGAATACCCTTAATTATTCTACTATTTGTCTCACCTCTCTCCATCTTGTACACAAAAATAGTCTGACTTGGTAAAATGCTTTGCCAAAATACAAGTAAACTCTGTTTACAGCATTCTGCTAATCTATCAGTACAGAAACCCTGCCAAAAAGAAATTAATGTTAGTCTGGCATAACTTTTTCTAAATTTCTGCATTGATGCATTTATTTATTCAATAAGCATTGTTTGTCTACCATATGCCAGCCACTATGCTAGAGTTTATGGATACAAAACCAAAACAAAATAATCCCTGCCCTCAAGGATTTTAAATGCTATGGGGAGAATCAACATGTAAAAGTTAGATTGTAGAAAAGTAAATATGAACATTTAAAGTAGACACAAAGTAATTTCTGTCACTGTCAACTAGGCAGTATCAGGATAGGATGCTGTGGAAGGAAACACTTGATCTTTGAAGGAAGCTATGAGATAGGCAAGGGAAGCCAGATGGTTCAGTGGATATAGCCTGAAGGCAGGAAGACCTGATTTCAAATCCATCTTCAGACACTTACTAGCTATGTGACCCTGAGCAAGTCACTTAACCTCCATTTGCCTTAATCCATTGGAGGAGAAAATGGTAAACTGCTCCAGGGTCTTTGCCAAGATAACCCCATGAACTATATGGTCCATGGGGTCACAAAAAGTCAGACACAAGTGAGCAAATGATTAGGTGCTGGCTGTACTAATGACCTATGGTTATCAGCAATTGTCCTCTTAAGAATTTTTAAATGACAAAATACTTCACCAATTGTCATTGTTATCCTGTTTTCTAAAGCTTGGGAATACCCATTGCCTTTGTTGACTGAGCTAACTATTATGGTAGAAAGAGGTCTCGCAGAGGGGACTACACAAGATTGCCTAAACAGTCTATTTTTACAAAAGAATATGTGCTATTGTAACAAAGTTTTGAAAATGTTAAAAACAAAAGTTAGACAAGGATCAAGTACAGAGTAGAGGAGAACCCAAGATTAATAAGAGCTTTCTGAAAAGCACATTATTACCCTAGCTTTTTCCCCAGAAAATTTCCTTGCCTGTTAGCCTTTGAAACATGAGGAGGAGGAGGAAGAGGGTATAGATTGTGGTTTATCGATGCAAAGATATTCTTGTCTTTTTCCATGTTCTTCTGTGAATCCCCAGTAAAAGAACTTCTCAACCTACTAGAATCCTACATCTAGATCTGTCCCTACGTTACTCTTCATTCTCATGGCCAACCAACCTGCTTTTCTGATTGTTCATTTTCTGGATAATACACTTTATGCCACTAAGAAATAAATGGCAAGTAAGTGATTTTTTAATGCCAATATTCTTCTGGTGATGCTATTTGACAGTGATTCATGAAATCAGTTTCTAAATAAATAAATAAAAGTTGCAGATGACACAAAGGGCAATTGTATAATGCAAAGAATTTAGTTAGAGGGCCTGGAATCCAACCTCAAGAAGTACATTTATCCTATTTGGACTCCAGATCCACATCTACCCTTCTAGAATACTCTCACCACCCACCTTGAACTCCCAGGTTGGGTTCCCCCAAGGATAACTATCCCAGGCTCAAGGCACTCTGTGGGTCCACATTTCTAAAAATATAATTTATGAGCCACCATCAATGTGTTTGCCTTTAAAAGTAAGCGAGAGGATACGACTAAATCAAAGCAAAAGCATCTACAAAAAAAAAGCAAAATATCTCCCTCATAAATCTAGGGGATAAAATCAAAGGGTTGTGAGATGAGGAAGAATTGTGAGACGAAGAGCAGGGGAAAGAGGGAGTCTGTAGTGAATAGTCTCAACTCTTTTTTCTGTAAAGTATGATTCAAGGACCTCAGCTGAGAAAACAGGGGATAAAGAGTACTGCTGAAGGCATGAGGAAAGAAGAGAAAATTTCTAACAATCTCCATGGGTAGTAGAATAGAGAATCAATTGGGGAGGAGTAAACAAGATTATCTTGTAAAGTTTGAACCTAGTGAGATTGGATAGTATATTGTAGTAATCCACAATTGGGGGTTGATAAAGTATGGGTAGTATTAATTGGTTAAAGGAGCACAGGAAATGAGAATAGAGAATAGTGTGAAGTTGAATTCATTCATTGTAGTGGTCTACATTTGGAAGAAGGACTATAGCCAAAGCAGTAGTGATGATATGGCTAAATACAAAGGAGCAGAGAGATTGCAGGTCATGGTGAGGACAAAGAATAGGTTTAGGAAGAGTAGGAAGTATAGAGAAAGGTGGAATGATATTAAGCTGTGATCAGATAAAGGAATTTCAGAGTTATTGCCTATGTAAATGAAATGCTTGTGTGTGATTAAGGATATGGTCTTATGTGTAGTTGAGTTGGAAGGAATAGGTCATGGAATATAAGCAGATGGGGAAACTGAGATTAGGATATGTGAAGGATCATCAATATTTATGTTGAAATCCCCTAGTGGGAAGTCAGCAGTTGGAGTGGTGAGTAATATTGTTCACCAAGCATTGGACTCACTGAGGAAGAAGGGAGAATGATCTGAAGGTCAGTAGATAAATACTCATTAGGATCTGAATTGTTCAATAAATTTGGATAGTGGGTTGGTTGATTGATTGGTTGGTTGTTCTTCTTTCTTCTAGAAGAGGACCAAAATGACATCATTATGTTAGAGTCAAGTTAAAATGCATACAGCTGTGGTTGATCAGACCAATATGAGCTCAGAATACTCTACCGTAAGTCAGGCACAAATAGTCCATGTGAACATTTGGGGTATATTGGGGATAGATTGAGCTTTGAAGGAAGAGAGGTTACTGAATAATTGTAGTAAAGGGAGTATAATCTGTATATGGCAATGGGAGACAAGGAGGTAAGTGTATAGAGGCATCTATACAATAATTTGTTGGGGTCTAGTTCAACCATAGCTGGTAAGCCTGGATATTACACTCATCTCCAAATACATGGTTATGCATATTTAACTCTACCTCTGGGGCCAGTAAGTCGAGGTGTGAGACAAGATGCAAACAGTACTGGAAAGGAAGATCTGAGATGTAGTGTCTTCTGGGAGGAGATGTATCTCAGTGAATGCCAGAAGATGGTGGAAGTATAAGATGAAAAATGACAAGACATTTGACAGTTTAGAATGAGAATTCCAGTGAGTACAGTGGAAAAGGTAAGCAGATAAGGAGTAGAACATTGGATGGAAGAAAATAATGTTGAGAATTATGGGCATAAGAGAGCAGATAGCAGGCAGTGGTTAACTATGCAAAAGTGCAATAGCTTGCCTGGAGAGTTGGTGGGTTCTTCCTCCTTTGAGGTCTTGAAGTTGAAGCTGGACAACAACTTGCTAGGTATGTTTTAGTGGGGATTTCTTCATTTATAGGTTGGTATATATTTACTAGATGACTGCTAAAGTCATTGGCAAGTTTCAAATTCTGTGATTCTGAGTTGGAAACAAGGATTTGCTGTCTAGTAGCCTGGAATTCTGTATCACAGGGATGGGGAGAGTAAAAAGGGGTTAGAGATTGAGTGCCACTGGGGAATCGCTCCAAGCAGCAACAGCAGAAGCTCTCTGGACTTACCTCCCTGTCCCCCATTGCCACATACAGATTATACTCCCTTTACTACAATTATTCAGCCAGTGGGGGAAGCCCCATTTTTTAAACTTATTGATGGAGAGTGTAATGGCGTGTTGATCAGTGGGGCTCTTGAATAATTAAGTGACCCGATTAACTTAATGAAATTATAAAGCTTTCATCCCAAGTAAGATTTCCTAACCTTTTCATATGCAAATGAAGCCACTGAAGTCTGAAAGGACTACACTATTAAATTTCATTGTCTCTAATTACCTGCCCCTTACATCCTGCAAATGGGGCTTCTCAAAGATTGAGAGTTTTATGATTTCATCAACTGATTTAGGGTCCCCACATCAACACTCCATTACACTCTCCCTCCAGCTAAATATTTGCAGCTTCTGGCAAATCAGTCCGGGCAGTTTTAGCACATTTATCCACAAGCACAATTTTGGATAGCTCCCAGTGACTTGTAGAGACTGAAGCATTGCCCTTTAGATTGCTTTCTCAGTGTCTCATACTGAAAAGTCTACATAAAGCCTATATGGCATCATTGTTAATTCAAAAATTAACAATAATTTGTTGGGGTCTAGTTCAACTATAGCTGATAGGCCTGGATATTACACTCATCTCCAAATACATGGTTATGCATACTTAACAAGCATACAATGAGGGGGGTTGAACTGGATGACCTGCAAGGTCCCTTCAAGTTCTAAATTGATGATCCTATGAACAGTATATACTACTTCTTTGATTCAATGGTTGTCATGGAAAATGGGCAATCTGGCAGGGTAAGGAGCTCTCTGTTTGAAGGAAATACAAGGGAAATTAGAAGGGCAATGCTGACCACACATGATAAGGTTTAAAAATACACAGGTACCCCTTGAATATCAACACAGATTACAATATTCTTTGTCTAGCTCAATATCCTGTTTACTTACTGTTTAACTCTATTCCTGAACCCTGGATGTCACCTCATTTTACCTCCATTGGATTTGGCTGATATCTTGATTTTAGCCTGGCTTCTACTTCTGAAATCATTCTGATTTTCCATGATTCCTCCTGGTTTTTGTTCTTCATGAGTCCTGCTCCTAACCTTGGCTTCTAATTCAAACGCAGCTACTCCCTCTGGTCCCTTCAACCTGAAATGTAAATCTTATACCCCTGGCCACTAACCTTGTTCATTCATACTATGGCTTTGACCTGCCTATGCAGGAATATCTAAGCTAAAACCTCTCTTCTGTTATCCCATAGTAAGAATATTTCAGTAACCATCCCAGCTTCAGCTAGATTCTATCCTTCTCAGATCTGAGTCCAAGCAGGAAGAGGTTGACAAGCAAGCAACAAGTATTTATTTAAGGGCTTACTATGTTTCAGGAACTGTGCTAAGCACTGAGGATACAAAAAAAGAAAACAATCCTTCTTTTTGAGGAGCTTGTATTCTAATACATAAAAGGATACCAAAAAGTAGAAGGGAGAGGAAAGGATGCTTCCAAGAGAAGGCATGGCAGCAAACTCCAGAAAGTCAGTAATATTTCCCAAGAGGGAAATGAAATATGGCTAGCCTGGGTCCATCCCCCAAGTATGCCACTGATGGGAGAAAGTGTTGAGCATTGAGTAAGGGTGTTCTGAAGTACAATGGCCCCAGGCACTGAGGGAAATTCCAGAGTGAGAAGGCAGCTGAGTCATGGTGGTCAAATGCTAACACTCAGAAGCACAGTTGGGAGCAGAATGGAAGAGCATAATATTGCCATACATACTTCGGGTAATATCTATACCCCTAGGTTTTTTTTCCCTTTGTATATATGGGGGGGGGACAGGCAGGGGGGAGGGGAAGGCTGGATGGAGGAAGACGGATGGCCATTATCCAGTGACAGTTGTAAGACATATTAAATTTCTCAGGAATTTCAACTTCTCTAGCTTAAATTGGCATTTCTCTAGAAGTTGGCATTTCTCGTGAAGTTGGAAGAATGCCAGTTTGAGTACGAGAAGTTGGAATCCCTGGTAGATTTAATAGGTAATGAATACCTAGAATATTTCATAGGTCATAGAGACATATAAAGAAACAGAAAGGATGAAAGGTGATGATGCCATTAAGAAGGGCCTAGCCTGTGGGGCTGGGAAGGAGGAATTGCAACCTCCAAGGACTTATAATTATATCTAGGGTTTACAGGCAGCAGCTGACCATTGCTGCTTTTTTTTGGCTTTAACTACATCCCTCACTCATCTACTCCCACACCCAAACCCTCCAAAACTATTTCTGGTGGAGGATAAGTTTCCAATGTGATATTAAGAGCCCCCATATTGAAAGACAGCACCTCCCTCAAGATACTTAAGTTCTGTGCCTACTTTTCCCAGAAACACTGAGCAACAGAAAAAAAAGTACAATCTAAGGAAAGGAGCCACTCATATTAAAGGTGGTATTTGAGGCATGGACATGGTACCATCATTGGAATAAGGCCAAGTTTCCTGTAGGATTCTAGCCAGACCATAAGAGCATGATGTATCTCCAACCTGTCAGAAAGCCAAGCCAGTAAAATATAAGGCAGGTATTTATTTCTGCCATTTCAAATTTTCTGTTATATATGTTACACGTCAGTGAGCAGAAGCCTTGTTCCAGAAGTCATCATAGGCCCCATCCCTAGTACTTATTCCCTCCCCATAAACACACTCCTTACCTTGACTGAACCCACATTCAATATGGATAACTTTGAAACCATGCAATGGTTTCTATATCTCTTTGAATTGTTCCAGTGACAGAAACTAGATTTGTACACTTGAGTCTAGCTATCTACCACTCAAGCTAGAGCAAACCCCTTCCTCTTCTCCTACCCTCCTGAGAAAATGAACTGTGTCAAATGAATTGACTCATCCCTGAGAATGGAGCAGAAGGTTTAGTAAAGACAACATGGCCTTTCTAGTGTATGAATAGAATCTCATCAGGAATGGGGCCACAAATTTTACTCATCACTGTTGATGTTTGGACAAGAGCCTCAGATGGCTGTTGATCCATACTTTAGGGCCTCCATACCATGCCATCCTCCAATCAACATATCACTTATTGTGAGAGATCAGATAAAGGAGGTCTACTGCTCAGCTACAACATCAGTCTGATCAAAAAGAAGGAAAACAATGGTTTGATCCTTGAGTTTTTCTTCAAATCCAATATACTGTCCTGCTAATAAATCATAAAATAAAGGACTGGTGTAGAAACACCTCAATTAATTCTAATAATTAAAAACCTGGGAACATTATTCAGTTCAAATGTTGTCACATAGAAATTTCTTCATATTTATATGCTTTTTATCTTGAATTAAAAAATGCAAATGGGATTTATCACACCAATATCAAGTGACATTAATTTTGCTATAAAGTTATGTAGCATGAAGCTCTAAGTCTGAGGAGTTAAAGAAGTGGGGGTGTAAGAATCAGAGTGAGAAATTACTAGTTATCTAGGGTTGTTTTTTTGTGTGAAGTTTCTCAGTGGCAGAAAACACTGGGACATGTTCACACACTTGTTCCATCATGTAATAAAACTATCAGTATGTAAAACTGTTCTGTCATTTGGGAGCTTTGCATTATTTGGCAAATGACATTATAGTTTCTAATCCTGTTTCCACAAGTGTTTTGTACTTTGTAGACACTGACGGACATCACTTAAATTTATAGTATGCCTGGTAAATCAGTCATCAAGATCGTTTCCTGGTTATTTTCAAAGGCACTGCCCTCCTTTAAGTCACCCAGGCTCACAACCTTGACGTCATCCTTGACTCTTCCCTCTCCCTCACCTCCAGTATCCAATCAGTTGCCAAATTTTGTCATTTCCACATTCACAGTATCTCTCACATCCATTCATACAACTACCTCTTTACTTCATACCTCCATCAACTGCCACCTGAACTATTGCAATAGCCTTCTACATCACTCCTCCTCCCTGCTTCAATCCACCCTTCACAAGGCTGCCAAAGTGATTTTCTCAAAGTTCAAAACTGGCATGTCACTCCCCTTCTCAACGAACTGCAATGGCTCTCTTTTGCCTCTGGGATCAAATTAACCTCATCTTTTTGACATTTAATGCTCTTCACAAACCGGTTCCAACTTAAAATGATAACACATTACTTCCCTTCACATACTCTGCAGTCCAGTGCCCCTCTTACTATTCCCCATACACTATATTCTATCTCCAGTCACCACGCCTTTGCATTTCTGATGCTTGGAATTTACCCCATTCCCATGTCTATCTCTTATCATCCTTAGTTATCTACAAGACAGCTCAAATGCCATCTTCCACAAGAAGCTTTTTTGGAACTTCCCTCCCCCAGGTATTGGTTCTCCCCTACAAATTATTTAATATCTATTTTGAAAATATATGTATGTGAATATATGTACTCATATATACATATACATGTTTGTGTGTGTATATATATGTTACATATGTAATATATGTGTGTCTGGGTGCGCACATACACACATTTTTGTTTCCCTTGATAGAATGTAAGATCCTTGAGGATAGGGCCTGTTTTATCTAAGTATTTATGAATGTATATGTATATATGTATGTGTATGTATATATATATGTATATATATATATGTATGTATACACACATACGTATTTGTTTCTTTTGATAGAATGTAAGATCCTTCGGATAGGGCTTGTTTCATCTTTGTATAGCCAGTGCTTAGCACAGTGCCTAATAAAGAGCAGAGGTCTAATGAATGCTCATTGATTGATTGTCAGGTATGCTGTGAGCCAAACCCTCTAGTTTAGAAAGCATATGAGCTCTATTTTGGTTGTAAGGAGATAAGGAGAAGGCTTGGCTCTTCACTTGTGCTGTATCGTATGACATGAGATCATAGATGTGGAGTTAGAAGGGATGCTAGAGATGATTGGATGGAGGATCATAGATCTGAAACGGGCAAGGGGCCTAAGAGGCCATTTAGTCAAGCTCCCTCATTTATAGGAAACTGAGTGCAAGAGAGGTGAAATGAAATGCCTGGGCTCACACAGATAGTAAGTGGAAGAACCGGGATTTGTACTCAGGATTTATAATTCCAAACCTAATGCTCTTTCCACTATTGCATTAGACTACTAATTGACAGAATATTTGGAACTCTCCACATGCTGTTTGTACTTCATGTGATTTGGACAAAATTAAAAAAACTATTCAATAGATAGCTATTTTTATACTGCAGGTGTTGCCTCCAAGTCTAAACACACTGTATAATATCCAAATCTACCACTAGATATAGGATTTGTACCAAAACCATGTAGAACGTAGATAAAAAGAATGAACCTCATGATTCAGATGTTAATGGTTAGGCTCAGTATAAGGTAGGAATTAATTACAAAGGACCTCTGTAGGGAGATGCTATCTGCATCCAGAGAAAGAATTGATAAATAGAAGTATGTATAGAATGATTTTATACATATATATGCATTTGCATCTAAGGGCAGCCATCTCTAGGGTGGGGGCAGAGGGGGGAGAAAAAAAGGGAAAAAAAGAAAGTTACATGATAACTTTATACATTTAAAAGGAATAGCAAGTTGTCCATGATAGATTTGCAATTTCATGTACAATCATCTTTTTAAAAATTCTACTACATTATGGAAATGTTTGTTTTATTTTGTAAGTTCAAAATAAAATAAAGGACATTTTGAAAAAAGAATAAAAGCAATGTAGTGTTCACCATTTTGAAATAACTCCTCTGTCCTCAGCTAGGCAGGGTGGTACAGCGGGAAGATGACTGACTGTGTTTGGAATTAGAGAGTTGTTGTTCTTGTTCTTGTTGTTGTTGTCCAGTTCTTTCAGTCATGTCCAACTCTTCATGACCTCATTTGGGGTTTTCTTGGCAAAAATACTGGAATAGTTTTACCATTTCCTTCTCCTGCTCATTTTATAGATGAGAGAATTGAGGCAAACAGAGTTAAGTGACTTGCTCAGTGTCACACAGATAGTTAAGTGTCTGAGGTTAGATTTGAACTCAGGTCTTCCTGACTCCAGACCCCTCATTCTATCCACTGTGCCACCTAGCTGCCCTAGGTGGAATTAGAGTATCTGGATTTAAATCCCCTTTGTGTGACCTAGGACAAATCATTTAATCTCAATAGTTTCTGAAGTTCCTTCTAGCTCTAAATCTGTCATCCCATGATCAACATTTTATAATTCAAGCAGTCCTAAGTGAATTTGTTTGTGATCTTAACTTTTCTAAAAATCAACCTGAACTTTTACCTTCTAGACTAAAAGAATGGAGTCTCCTGTAAGAGGGCACCAAAATATGTTCAAATATGATTTTTTTTCTTTGTAAAAGAATATGTTTAGTTAATGACATGTCTTACAATAATCACTTCTGAGGTGGGTAGAGAAGTTTCTCCATATTGATATATCCTTTATTACTTCATCATAAATATATACCTAAATAATATTTATTTGCACTATGTAGAATTTACTAACTGAAGGTAGAATGTAGCTGGTTGCTCCTAAGAGTTTGGAACTAACCTATGTGTACCTCCTTGTCCCCCTTTATCAGAAAAGAGAAAGAGAAAGGTCCATTACATATTCATGAGAAGGTAAGGAGAAGAGTTTTTCCCAATGGATATTAGAGAGGTTTTGACTAGGCTTTCCCATGAAGAGATGGTCATAGGAATTTATTTTTCTTGTCATTGAATGGAGGGTAATGGCCACAAGAGTGAAGAAATAAGATACCTGATCTATACTAGCCAGGTAGGCTGGTAAATGTTTAACAACCAACTCTCTTGACGGGGGTGGGGTGGAATGTACACATGGCACATTTTAAGTTTAATCTGCATTATTAGCATTTTCTCCTTCACTTTCTTAAGTCCAGGCAATTAACTAAACAATAATTCAAACGCTAATTTGTATCATTTGCTGGTTTCCAAGGTGTAAATCCTCTCAAGCCAGTTCAAACTGGGCCCAGCATGCCCCTGCCTACATGGAGACATTACAACTAAAAAACATGCAGAAGGATATGCGTGTATTCTAAAGAGTCAGGGAAGTAAGTGATCCTAGACATGGACTTTGCCTTTCACTGAAGTCTTTGACCTGGTACCATCTAGGAGTATCTTCAAGTGACACAGAGCCAGGCATCTCACCGTCACTCACGAGCTTGGAAGAGCTTAAATCATTAAGTACTCTTTGGGGCAAGTTGAAAGACACAGTCTTTTAGGAACGTGACTGATGCTGTTGTTACTTTAATACTCATTTCTATCTTTAATAAATATATACTGTTTCAAAGCTATCCTTTGCCCAGATCTGTTAGTACAGTGAACAATTGAAAACCTAGGCCTAACCTAACATAAGTTCCAAGTTTTCAGATTGAATTGGCCGAATGAAGAAAGATTGGTAAGATATTGAAAGTCTTCATGACTTAAACCCAATATAGTGAGCATAGGAGAGGGACCCAAAGACGTACATAAATTGTCTTTTCCCTTGTGAATTAGCTCTAGAAAACCCCGCTCTTGTTGTCTAGAATGTATGATAGCAGAGGAAAGAGGGGAAAGAGGGAGCAAAAGTCAGAATTGCATGTAGCTAAAGAAAACAAATAGTTAAGGATTAGGTTTAGATCTCTGAGTTGGGGAAACCAGGCAGATGAATCAATAAGACCAGGCAAGTTGTAGTTATGGTTTTTCTAGAAGTTTAGAAATTAGAAAAAAAGAAAAAGAAAGTGCTGAGGGCACGAGCAAGAACTAAGATGGTAACAGAAGACTGCAGGCAATACTTTACAAAGGTTAATTGAAGAAACTGTGAATGTTTATTGTTTCCCCAATGTTTCACTTTGGGGAAACAGGACAGCTGTCTTCAATTGTTTGAAGGACTTTCATGTGGAAGGATTGGCCTTATTCTATTTTCTCCAAAGAACAGAACTAGAAGTTTCAAAGAAGTAGATTTCCGGTGAATATAGTAAGATTTAGAGTTTGTCTAAAGCTGCATGAGCTGCTTTAGAAGGTAGTGAACTCCCCATTACTTCAAGCAAACAGTATAGGGTCTCTTGTCAGTTCAACCACTAGGTGGCAATGATAACCACTGGCTGAGTTGTCCCATATTCACCTTTCCATGGTGGGGCAGAAATGTTGAATGTGTGCCACCTACTCTATGGTTGCCAGTCAGTGAACTCTCTATCCTGCGTCTCTACCTGTCTCTGATGGATAGCACCAGTTGTCTGTGGCTGTGTGGATTTGCAAATCTACCTAATCAAAATTTTCTCCAAGTCCCCACCCATTATCTCATTTTTAATATGGCACATCCATATTTTCAATGAGCACTAGTTTGTGATTTTGACATAATGGAGTTGTTTCCCAACAAAAGCAGAGTCGTATGATAGAGTGCTATAATCAGTGGTTTTTATGACTAGCTCTGAGTAAAGTGTGTGTACATATGTGTTTATATGTATATATACACACATATGTGTATGTACACACATATATACACACATTATCTATTTGCATATATATGTATGTGTATAATCTACTGAGTAGTTGTGAGCTTGCTACTTTTCTAGACACCCTAGAAGTTCCACCCAGACATAAGACCCAGGACTTCTAGGACATACACAGTCCTCTCTTGAGCAGGTAAATAGCTCATACTTCCTATTGAAAGGAAAAGCATATTAGAGTCAAACCTGGAAACTCTAGTGAAAAGCACTTGCTTGCTCAGGAGATGAAAGCTGAATTGCAGGATCTGGTGCAAACTAGGACCCAAAACAGTTGTTTATGTGACTGGCACATGGTAAGTGCTTTGTTGTTGCTGTTGTTCAGTTGTTTCAGTTATGTCCAACTCTTTGTGACCCCATTTGGGGTTTTCTTGATAAAGATACTGAAGTGTTTTGCCATTTCTTTCTCCAGCTCATTTTACAGATGAGGGGAACTGAGGCAAACAGGGTTAAGTGACTTGCCCAGGGTCACACACCTACTGTGTCTGAGGCCAGATTTGAAAGCAGGTCTTTCTGACTCCAGGCCCAGTGTTCTATCCGCTGTCCCACGTAACTACCTCATAGTAGGTGTGAATAAGTGTTTATCGTTTGATTGGATGATTATGGGAACCACTGCCTCATCTAGATAAGGCTAATCTATCTTAAGGGCAGTTAGGTGGTGTAGTAGAGTGTTAGGCCTGGAGTCAGGAAGATCTGAGTTCAAATCTGGCACTAGCTGTGTGACCCTGGACAGGAAACAACACTATTTAGGTCATTTTCCTCATCTGTAAAATGAACTAGAGAAGGAAATGGCAGTATCTTCAGTATCTTTGCCAAGAAAACCCCATATGGGGTCATGAGGAGTCTACTGAAACAATTGAACAACAACAACCTATCACAGAGCACACTTAGTGGAACTAACAACCGACCTGATTCTGCCATTGGCCTTGCCTCTTTGAACATGTTTCTATGCCTCACCAGCTGAGAGCTGACCACTGTTCTTTGCTGCCACTTCTCTCTCTCTCCCCAGACTGAAATCCCCTTTCGTTCTGTGCAGCATGGGAAGGGAGAACTGCTGAGAAAATGGCATTACAACAGGCCTGTTTTAAAGGAGAATTCTATTGAGGAACATCCTGTGAGATCCTGTCCAACTCCGAGATAATGTGATCCTGTGCTTTGGACTAGTGCCAAGAAAGAGCTGTATTGTCCAGGAAGCTAACCTTGATCAGAGAAACCTACCTCAAATGTCTTTACAGCTGAAAATACCTCGAGGGCAGGGATTTGGTCTTGGGGTATTTGTCTTTGTATGCTGGTCAACTAAATAGCATAGGAGAGCACTTTCCACATGGTAGAGTTTTAAAAAATCCATTTGAATTTAATTTAATTTAGCAAAAGCTCTTTTAAGAAGTTTTTTTAAAAGGCAGAAGCATAAAGGTCAGATGATTCATACAGGTCAAAAAACTGGGCCCCATTAACTCTCAGTCATAAATCCTGACATGAAGCAGTTATAGACAGCTACCTGACCTAGAACTTTTAATTGTTGCTGTTGTCTTACAAGAACCTTCTCTCTTGGGCTTCTCAGTGAATTAAAAAGGATGAAGAAGGAAAAGGGAAGTGAGGAAATAACAGAAAGGTGCTAATTATCTCTGTGGGGAACACACTAATAAAGCAAAGGGAGTCAGAAAACCAGGTTTTTAGTGCTTTTAGTCAGGGCCTCACAGTAACTTCCTCAGCTAGTACTCTACACTCTAATTGTTCTGTCAGCACTGTGACCTGTGATTTGGGCTTCAAGGAGGAACTACTGTAATCTGTACTTTAATCTACTCGTCCAGGTAAGTTAATTCTGAACTTTTGGGACCATTATGGTCCCATAAAAATGTGCCCTCAAAGCATTCATTTGGCTAAGTGCTCTTTTAATGCTGATTTTTCAGTTTTATTCCTTGAGAACTTTATTATTGTAGGACTAGAAATTGTCTAGAAAAATAAGAGGATGAGAATATTGTAGATTTAGAGTTGGTATATCTATGGTTGCTTAATAAATACTTGCTGAATGAATGGTGAATGAAGGAATTTATGGATGAAAGAATGAATGAGTGAATGAATGAATGTGTAAGAGGGGCTGCCCCAGGGAGACGAGCAAAATCTGGAGATCTGAAGTGGCCAAAAAACAGACATTAAGGGCAGCCAGGTAGCAGTGAATAGAGCACCGGCCCTGGGGTCCTGAGTTCAAATATAACCATAGACATTTACTGGTTGTGTGACCCAGGGCAAATGACTTAGTGCTGAGACACTGAAATATAACAGAGCTTTGGATGTAAAATAGACATTCCTCTTCTTAAAAGGAAGAGAAGCTTGTAAATCTCAATTGTATATGAATAGGGCAGCAGAGGCAGTAACTTGCATCCAGAGCTTCATCTTTTTGTCCCTAGCTTATCATCTACACAATATTCCCCAAAGATCTTGGAAGGTGAAACTGACTGAATTGAAACCAATCACTCTTAAGCAAAATGGAGAGGTTTTCTAAGAAAAGGAACTTTTGAGCCAGGAAGGATTTGTCAAATAGGAAAGGCAAGACTTGTTGCATCTTCTGGTTGGAGGAAAGAAACCATCTTAAGAGGTAAGGTGCTGAGTGAATCAGATGGCAGAAATTTCTGCTGATCCTAAGCTAAAGGTTATAGCTGAAAGAGCTTTTGCTGCACTCCACTCGGAGAGAGTGAAAAATCACCCAGTCAAGCCAGTGGATAAAGCCAGAACAAGTCTACAGCTGCCCATTGAAGAGTGAGTCCAGGAGGCTGGTCAGTCAGCCAACTAGCATTTATTAAGTTATTCACTGTATGCCAAGTATTGTGTTATGAAATGGATGTACAAAGAAAGGCAAAACAATCATTCAGAAGACTTGGGAAGAGCCTAGCAGCCAAGCAATATACCTGGCCATGTCTGACAGCCAAGATCCAGCATCTGCCCAACCCAATCTAGCAGCATCAGAGCCTGGTAAGGAGCCAGCATAACCACCAAGTGATCTTTTTGACTAAGGCCAACAACAGATCTTCCCAACCAGCTGAGATACTGCCCCATAGGAGCAAGAGCCCGTCTCACCAACCTAATGCAGGAACACTTTGTGCTCTATGAAAAGTCAACCCAACCGTACGAGAGGGTGACTCTCCAACACCATGCCCTGTAGTGAATATAAAGATCCTCTGGAGAGAGGAAAGGTTACTAATGCCCCGCAGTTTCCAGATTTGTAAGTTGCCTAAGCCATGTGCATCCTCTACATGCGTGCCTAGGTACCATCATACTTTAAATTAATGCTCACTCTTCTCCCTCCTGAATTCTAGTTGTATTCATAGGAGAGTATGCTCCTGGGGTTGAGGAACATGCTTTGTAATTACTTTTCTCTTCTTGGTGGCTCTCAAAGAGCACTGTAGTAATTGCCAGGGACTCTTCTCTTGTTACTATTCAGCTAGCTCCAATCCTATTGAACTCAAGACCTCTAGATCTCTTTACCTTACAAGACCTTCCTCTAAACCTCTAAATATCCATCTTGAGATAGATATTCACCACCACCACCACCACCCCAAGACCAGGAAAGAACAAACCAAAAAAGACGGGCCAAACTTAGGCTCAAGCTGGCCTAGGTAGCACATGTACTTTTGGTGTCATGTGCTAATAGCTCCATAAAGGCAGGAGTGGGAGGTTAGATTAAACTGTTTCTTTCCTCAATCCCCTCTTGGAAAGCAGCTTGATATAGGCCTAATGTGATTTTTAGCTGGAAAATAAAAAAAGATGAGAGCACATTTGCTTCCTCTGAGTCATTAGGTCTTCTAGCTTTACAACCACTAAGGCGGCTTTTCATCATCTCAAAGTGTGAGCCCTTTGCCCTGAGTCACACATAGCTGGAAGAAGGCCCCAAGGTTCCCACATGGTTGACTGGAAATAGAAATAACAACTCTGAGAATGTTTTATAGTATAGCCCCTAAAAACTAAGTCAGCCTTGATACCTCTGTATATATGTTGGTTTCCCCCGTAGAATGTAAGCTCTTTGAGGAAAGAGATTTATCTTTCTCTCCATATCACCAGTACTGAACACTGTGCCTGGTACATGTGAGGTACAAATTCTTTGTGCTTGATGTTATTAGAAGACTTGATAGAGGGAAAAACAAGCAATTATATGGAAATGAGAGGAACTAGCTAATAAAATGGTGGAGGTTGGCATAATGGATTGGAAAGGGAAAACCTGACCATTTGCTGTATCAACAAAACACGTAAAGATTTGAAATGAAGGGATGAGATATAATTTATGCCTCTAATAAATGAAAAAAAACAACCAAGCATCACTTAGGATCTCAGCAACAGTGAAAACATACATGGTTGAAAAAGACAAACAGGAAAACTCCATTATGCTTAAAGGCACCATAGACAAGGTGTAATTTCTTTGGCTCATTGTCCCCCACTCTGGAGTTGATCCAGGAGAATCTCCTAGCATATTTATAGCCCATGGAGCAAGGTCTTCTAAATCCCTCTGGACTAACATGGATTGGATTTGATCCTGGTGGCTGACCCCCAATGATAATTTTCTCTCTGGCTCCTTGCCCAGAGTCCTTGCCCAGAGTTGGAGTCATTCTAAGAACATCTCCTTATTATATTCATGGTGTGACCCATGTTTAGGTCTCCTGAAATATGGGTAATTGGATCTCCAGCTTCTGTGCAAGTACTCAAGGCACCAAATTCATATCAAGTACAAGACATCCTTTATTTTAACCCAAAGAACATTCACAGGACTCACAGTATCCCATAAACAGGTACTGAAACACATGATGTACCCAAATAAACAATCAGCTCCCAAGAAAAGGAAAATTAATTTGGGTTGTCATTTGGATTGCTATTTGATATACCAATGAATTCCCCTTTTCCATTTTCATTTATACCTACCTCCTTACTCACCGAGACTGTCCTTTGGTTTAGACTTTTCCCCTTAGATTAATATATTTTGGGGGGCTGATAGACAAGCAATCCCCTTCCTTTTGGATCTGTACTGTCAAAGTAATTCATTGGTTTTTTCCAGAAAAGGGTATCCTCCCCTTTCTCTAAGAAGCATGTTGTATCAGGAAAACCACTTTTTTTTTCCTCTGGAACTTCAAGATTCCAAACTCTTAAATTTAGGCATTTAAATTTGAGATTGTCCATGAGGCAAGCCCCAAAGCTGGAACTCCCTTCTTGGGCTGAGTAGGTGTACACATTTCTGCTTCTCTTATATGCTTTTGTGAGATACCTCTCAATGATCCCAGCTTTTACTTTCTTGATCTAGGAAAGCCTACCCTCATGCATCCAATTTAACTTGTGTTTAGGAAGGGAAAGAGAAAAGCAGAAGCTGACCAGACGACTTGTAATATTAGAACTTCCCTCTTAGGCTACCTGGACAAGCACATGCAGCTCTCAATATGTTCATCTATAGTCATATCATGTGCTCCTGGGCAGAAGCACCAAATGGACACAGATTTTCTCTTGGGCTGAGTGGAACTCCATAGCTACCTCTGCCAGATTCTTCTGCCACAAGTTGCCATCAACTCTTCCTGGAATGGAAGGGGAAGAAAATATTGTCTTGCTCACTCTTTGCTTCCCTCTAGAAGATACAAATAAAATTGCATACAGGAAGCTCTGAAAGAGAGCGAGAGAGACAGGCAGAACTCAGCTGTGTACTCTCTTTTTTAGAGACCAAGGAGTAATGTTCTCCAATAAGAATCTATTCTCTTGAATCTTAATAAATCAATTATCTTTAGTTATCAGTGCTCCATCAGCAAGGTACCACTGAGCATGCCTAGTTCTTCATAAAAAAGATATCTTTAAATTCCTCCAAAAAAAGAGTAATGTCTTATAATCTAATCATCTTGATTTGAGAACTTATCAAATTGATCAGTGACTCCTCTGACAACCCCTCTTACAATTTTCACCCAGTAAAACATTTTTTTCCTAATTTTCTCCCCCATCACCAGAAGCTATTAATGATGATTTGCATTAGAAACATTTGGAGAGATGCAAATATTTGTAAATAACCACAAAGTGGGGATGGGGGTGGGGGTGGGGTGGGAGGGTCATAGATAATATTCCAAAGCTTCACTGCCTTGTGTAGAGGATGGAGAATTCTAACTTCTTTAAGCAATATGATATTAGAATCTAATCTTTTAGCCACAGATGGGAGATTTCTTTGGCAGTACCACTTTTGAGAATTGCCTTTTGGGTAATTTCAAGTTTAAGAGCTTCCAAATTGTAAAATTTGGAAACTAGATCTTCTAGAGAGTGGAGGGCATTTACTGATGAGGTACATTACTTAAAAAAGAAGAAGACATTGTTCCTATGCAGTATCTTACTTAGAAAGTAAAGCCAGTACAGGATCTACAGGAAAGTGAATTTATTATTCAGCAACACTCAAAGTAGAGTTGCCTGAAAAACTAAAAATCTCTTGAAGGTTGATTGATTGATTTTTCCGCTGAGTATGAAGGTCTGGTTTCCAATCAACCTTAAGCCACAAACTCATTTTGGAAGATCTCTATTTATATTGGGAACATATCTGAGACTTGGCTTTCCCTGTAAGGATGGAAGCACCAAATTTCAAATGCAGAAAAAGACACAGATATGATAAGAACTATTTTCAATTTAAGCTTATTTCTAGGCATCCTGACATATAGTATTCATTATAATACCATTTTTTAAAAAATGTCGTAGTCCCATGGAATTGATCAGCAAAACATGAAGCAAATGTATAAATTAAGCTTTGTAATTTTTAAAAAGAATATGTGATAATTTAAAATATTAAATTGTATCAGGAAAGGAGAAAATTAAATTTGCTATAAAGTATCTTACACAAAGTGTTCTGTTGTATCTAATATTACTCCTAATTATAAAATATCTGTTGATACAAGTCACCTCCTATTTATTAAATAGCTTGTCACATTGTAGATTTCAAATTATATTGATCTGAAAATATATTTTAAAACAACCTTACAGATTTTATTGCAAAGATTTTCCTAAAACTTCATTTAAAGCAAAGAATTCTATTGCATATACTATCATAGTTAGTTAACGTACTGGCCAGAGATTCTTTTCCTCCTGTTTTTTCTTTTTTTACATGGAATGGTTCCCTGGGTATAGGAAGGAAGGGAAATATTTAGAAATGAAGGTGATTTTAAAGCAAAAGATAGGGAATAGACCAATGATTTCATTGGTATAGGACTCCAAAGTAAGGAAAGTACCTTGGCCAATGGCAGTTTGACATCTTTTTTGAAACTTACAGCTTTAAGGAGTTGCCTACAACAGAGAAAAGTTAAATGACTTGCCTAGGGTGATGTAGCCAATTTGTAACAAAGGTACAATAGAAGCCCATGAAATATCCATTTCACCATGTTTCCTCTCAAGGTGGCATATGCCCTTTATCCAAAGCAATATATATTAATAAAACATTTTTAACAAAGTGAAGGGTTCCACTATATTCAATGGTTACAATAATATAAAATAAGACAACGCTGAGAGGAAGCCTGAACAAGATTGTCATCAACAATCTTGGTTCAGGGGAACAACTGATAAAATATCTTTCTTCCTTTCAGTAGAAAGTAGGGGACTGTGAGTTTGGAATGTTATATAATTTGTCCAAAATATTTCTTAATGGTAAGTGGTTTTGCCTATTTTTCTTTCTTGCAAAGTAGGGTTAAGGATAGCAGGTGGTGAGAGTTTGGGGGAAAGGGAAGACTGGTGTTAAAAGAAAAGCCACCAGTAAAGCTTTAATAAAATAAAATGAAATGTTCTGTCTCTACCAAAAAAAATACAACAAACACATTTGAGAACTACTAGCCTCCGTGAAATAAGAGGTCATTTTAAATATGCTGTAAGGCCCTGTTGTAATTCTTGAAAACAAAACAAAAACTATTTCTTGGAGATAGTGTTTTAAATTCATGTATACAAAGAAAGATTTTGACCTACAATTTACAATGCAACTGTGCTATGAAATCCTATTACGGCCATCATACAATGATGACCTCAGAATGTAGGTCATTCCTCTAATATGAAATCCTTGAAGGAAGAAAAATATATGCAGAATCATGCTAAAAATGATTACAAAAATAACAAAGATTTTTTTTAAACATTTCTTTCCATTCATATGAAGTTGTTTTATTCCTTTTTATCATCACTGTTCATTTTATTCCCATGACAACCCTATGAGAGGCAGGGCATTATTATCCTCATTTTACAGATGAAGAAACTGAGGTTCAGAGAGGCTAAGTCATTTGTCCATGATTATACATCTAGTGTCAGAAGCAGGATTCAGATCTATGTTTTTCCTAAATTTATGGCTCCTTCTGTTATATCAAGTTGTTTCTTAACATCGTTTTAATATACCTATTTGGAATGCTAAGTAGCCATTCTTATGCCAAACATGGCTAAATAGGTAATTACCACATCCAAATGAAGAATTCAGTATTTACCACTGCAATAAGGTTAATGCCAGCCTCTACTTGACCCATGATAAAAACAATGCACCGAAGGTCAATGACACAGGTCAGGTTCAATTCAATTTTTAAAAATCTCTACAATATGCAAGGACTATGCTAAGTTGTGAAGATAAAATGGTAAAATTAATCAGTCCTTTCCCTCAAGAAGCTTCCAATATAAAAAAGAGAGAAGATAAAGTGCAAATATCTATGAAACAAGGAGGAATGGGGTAATTGCAAAGGAGAGATCCAGACAATGTCAGAAATGTATGAAAAAGGAGTATCTTGTCAATTATTATTTTTTAATAATGTCTCATATATGGAATCTATAGAAGTTAACTAAGGTGCAGTAGTATGAAAGCCTTCCCTGAAAGCTAAAGGCTGGGAGATAGGACCAAGATGGCAGAGGAGCAGAAAAAAAAACAGCTGAGCTCCTTTCCAAAATTCCTCCACATCCAAGAAAAAATTAGTGAGTCATTTTTTCTAGGCCAGGTCAGCATAGGGCGACAGATAGAAAGGTCTGTGGACACTGGAGGAGGGATTTTAGCAAGTAATAAGTCATGTGGAACAGTCCAATACAAAGACAGAAAAAAAGTTGAGACTCGTACACCAAGATGAGAAGACATTCCAAACGATCTTGTGTAGGCTATAGGAGCAGGGCCATCTGGCAGCTCTATTGCTCACTACCCAGTCTTGGTCACAGATTTAATGTGGACTGAGGAGGGGACCTGCACCTGGAGGGCCGGGGCTGGAGGTAGGGAAGAGATGTAAGGAGCAGTCCCTAGGTGATACACTGAAAAAGGAACTAGTTCAGGAACAAGCAACAGCTGTTAGGCCCTGACCCCAGCAGCAGAGCAGGAGATCCATTGTAATAGCAGGAGATCCATCCTAATCTCCAGCCCAGTAGGAAGCCTGCGGTGGAATAATCAGAGCAGGAATACCAGGATATAGGAGAGTCTAGAATTCTGTCACTCAGAACCAGCAGAGCTTTCCAGCTGACTGACATCAGTTGAGAACAACAGGAGCCTATTAGAACTACATCCAACAGTTGCAGTTCCAAACTCAGACCTAAAATCAGGTCAAGAACTTGCCCAGCTCAGACCAGGAAGGTAGTGATCAGATTTTGCCCTTCATCAGATCACACTGCAGGCACTGTAAGTTTACCAGTCTCTGAGACCCTGGAATAAGAACACTCAGTGCCTACCCCACCCTAGCCCCCTTAAAAAAGCAGCAACAGGAACAAAGAGGACACAAGCTCAGCCCAGACATCACTCTAGAAGTACAGAATCAGACCCTAATGTAAAGTCTGAAGTCAGGGAGTAAACTGGAAGAATAAGGGGGGGGGGGGGAAATCCCACCATAAAAAACTATTACAGTAACAGGGATGATCAACACACAAACCCAGAAAAAAAGTAAATGACTCCAAGCAAAGACTCAAAGGAAAACATAGCATGTGCACACATTCACTACAATTTCTGGAAAATAAGATGAGGCAAGAGTTTTTTATTAAATACTTAAGCATTTTAAATGATTTTATAAAAGAAATAAGAGCACTAGAGGGAAAAATGTAGAAAAAAATGGAGAAATGGAAGAAAGAATTAGAAAACTAATTGTCTGGCATAAAATCTCGCTCAAGCAACAATCTCCCTGAAAACTAGAATGGACCAAGTAGAAGTTAATGACTCCGTGAGGCAACAAGAAATATAAAGACAAAGTCAAAAGACTGAAAACATAAAAGAAAATGTAAGGTATCTCACAGCAAAAATAATTGATGGATTGAGAAGAATTGATTGAAGAGATAAAAAAATTGAAAATCATTGAATTATCGGACGTCATGACCAAAAAAAAAAAAAAGAGAGCTTAGATATTATATTTAAAGGAATCTTAATAAAAACTTGCCCAGATGTCTTAAAACCATAGGACAAAATAGAAATAGAAAGAATCCACCAGTCACCTCCTACAAGAAATTCCCAAATGAAATGGAAATGTTATAGGCAAAATCCAGAACTTTTAGGTCAAAGGATAAATGTTTCAAGAAGCCTGAAAGAAAGTATTCAAGTACAAGAAAGCCATACTCAAGATTACACATGATTTAGCAACCACCATAATAAAGGAGTATAGAAATTGAAATATGATATTCCAGATATTGCACAACCCAGAATAATTTAGGCAGCAAATCTGAGTATAATCCTACAAAAGGAAAAAAATGGACTTTTTTAGAAAAAGGTTAGATCTGAGTAGGCATATTGAAATACAAACACAAGAGTCAAGAGAAACATAAAAAGGTAAATTAATCAAACAATATAAGGGACTAAACATGGATAAATTGTTTGCACTGTAAAATGGGGAGATTATATATATGGTCCCTCAGATCCCATCATTGAGGAGAAGGAAAAGTACAAGAGAATAGGATAGTAAACACAGTTTACTACCGTATCTCTGAATCTGAATGGGATGAACTCACCTGAGAAACGAGGACGAGGATAGCAGAATGGATTAGAAATCAGAATCCAATAAAATATTGTTTATACGAAACACACTTGAAACATAAGGATTCATGTAGAGTTAAAGTCAGAGAATAGAGCAAAATTTCTTATGCTTCAAATAAAGTTAAAAAGTCAGGGATAGCAAAGTTAGGTATGATAGAACCTGGAGATTATTAAATGGGAATAGAAAAGCGTTTATAGGCTCAGATTCCTTAAGAACTTAACCAATAGCTCACAAATGTTCAGACTCCTTAAGAATCTGGCCAATATGATGGATCTTTAATAAACTTGTCTTTGGCTGAAAGAAGGCTTGAGTCGAATTCATTCGGGCAGGACCTGCGTGTCATGATTTTGGGGTCCCAGCACTCCTAAGCCTCTAGACCTCATCATATGCCATGGTCAGAGAACTCCTGGTTAGAGATCCAGGTCTCAGCTTGGACCTGTACCCCAACAGGCAGAGGTGAGCAAGACCAAAGTTGTACAGATCGTAGCCTATCCTATACATGAATCATTTCTAGGAAGAAAAAGATTGTTCTTTTACCACTTTGAAGTTTATTCATAAGAGAAAAAAATAACAAATGAGACAGCATGATGTTATGGAAAGAATAGATCTGGTAATCAGAGGACTTGACTTTCAATCCCAGCTCTCCTTACTTCCTGGGTGATTTTAGACTATACATGTCTCAGGTCATCTTTCTTCATTTCTAAAATGAAACAATTCAATAAAAATATACTAGATGATTTTTTAAAATAAAAAAAGAATTAAAAATACTGTAAAGAAACCATACAATTCATTTCGCAGTCAACTAAAGGAATGTCTGAAATTACTCCAAGTGGAGGAAAAACAAAATGCTAGCAAACTTTTAAAGGAGAGTTAGTATCCATACTTCACAATTTTTCTCAAAAATTGAGAAAGAACTCTACCAGCACCCTTTGATGGGACAATATATAGTATAAAGCAGCAGTGAAGAGCTATATGAACTGATGCATGCTGAAGTAAGCAGAGACAAGAAAACAAAATTCACAGTAACCATAACATTGTAGATGGAAAGATCAGTGACACACCAAAAAATATAGAGTAAATGTAACAAATTATTAAGATCAAGGCACGACATGAGTGAAAAGACAGGAAACTTCTTTAATCTACCCCTTCATGGAGGTGGAAAGTTACACACTACACATGGTTTTGGAATTTTTCAATGAATTGGTCATTTGTGCTGATTGTTTTCCCTCTCTAAAAAATGCTATTTGTTGTATGGGATGTCACTCTGGGAGTGGAAGAGGAAAGGATAGATGGGACACTATGGTATGGATAATAGAAAATATCACTAAAAACTTTAAAAAGAAAAAAATAGTTTATATTTTGCTCAGATAAGCATAACACCTTTACAAAAACTGATCTTGTATTATGTCATAAAAACATCTCAAACAAATACAGAAAAGCAAAAATATTAAATTCATTTTGCAGACCACAAAGTAATAAAATTATATTCAAGAAGAAACAATTAAAATTAATTAGTTGCTACATAACAATTCTAAAGAAGAGTGGGTCAAAGAACACATTATAGGAAGAACTGACAATTTCACTAAAAATAACAAATACAATGAGCCAACACAAAATGTTTTGGGATGCAGCCGAAACAGTCCTTAGAGTAAAATTTATATACCCAAATATATTTATAAATAAAAGAGAGGGAGTACAGATCAATTAATTAGGCATGCAACTAAAAAAATAAACCTAAAAACCCAATAAATTAAAAATTTCCATTTAAACATAAAAATATAAATCCTGAAAAATCAAGAGATTAACATAATTGAAAGCAAAAAAAAGATAAAATGAAACATTGAATTAATATATAAAACTGGGAGATGTTAATAAATAAACAAGAAAGATAAACCATTTTTATCTTCTTTTGATAAATAATTGTATATTGATGTCTTCTGTTTCTTACATCATTGTAGTTATCCCCATTGTCCTTCCCCCTCCTTCTCCCAGAAAACCATGCCATATAACAGTTTTTTAATGGAAAAAAAGTCAGCACAACTGATCAATAAATTGAAAAAATACAAAAACTTGTGCATCTGTATTACTTTTGGACCTCCCCCCTACACAAAGGGAAAGAGGGTTTAGTCTCTTCATATAAGTCGTGCTTGATCTTTATATTTCTGTTAAATTAACTTTTTTTCCATTCACATTGTGGTAGCTATTGTGTATGTTGTTTTCTTGGCTGTGCTTAATTCAGTCTCTGCATTAGTTTTTTGTAGATCTTTCCAGGCTTCTCTGTATTCATCACATATATCATTTCTTATAGCACAGTGATATTCCATTTCATTCATGTACTGCAAACCATTGTTTAGTCATTGACCAATTGGTAGGCATATGCTTTTCTTTGCTATCACAAAAAAGTGCTGCTATAACTATTTTGGTGTATACGAGGACTTTTTTCTTATTGATGGCCAACTTACAGAGTCTCTGGTACAAAAAGTATAAACATCTTGCTCACTTTATTTGCTTTCCAAAATGATTGTACCATCTCACAGCTTCACCAACAATTAGCGTGCTATCATTCCGCAGCCCCTTTAACATTGAGCATTTTTGTCATCTTTGCCAATTTGCAGGGTGGGAGGTGATTTGTTGTTTTGACTTGCATTTCTCTTGGTGATTTGGAACATTTTTTCATGTGAATATTTTGCAATTCTTCTTTGAGAATGTGTGTGTGCATGTATCTTAGATACCAAACTCTTATCAGAGAAATTTGATACAAATATTTTTTCCTAATTGACCACTTCCCTTATCTTAGGTTCGTTAATTTTTGTTTTCATGGAAGTTTTCAGTTTAATATAATCAAAGTTATCTTTTCTAATTGACTGTATCTCTTGTTTGGTAAAGAATACTTCTCGTACAAAGCAAAATTACAGAAGCTCAAAGGAAATGTGAGAATTACAAATTTAGCTATATCTCCACTTCAAACATTCAAATGAACTGTTTGTGCCTGACCTGTGGAAGAGCCTTTCAAGCTAGTATTGGTCTGATCAACCACAGTAAGACACACTGTACCTTGACTTGAACATAGTGATATCATTTTGATCCTCTTTGAAAACAAAGGATTGTTAACAACCAACCAACCAACCAACATCTCTTTCCCATAGTAGTGAGAGGTATATGATCTGCTTTTCTTCTAACTTTTTTTTACTGTCTGACTAATAATCTTAAGGTTGCTTATCCATTTAGAATTTGATGTGGAATATGGTATGAGGTGTTGGCTTAAGCCTAATTTCTGTTAGACTGCTTTCCAGTTTTCCAAGCATTTTTTTTAAAAAATATAAAATATGTAGCTTTTTTCCTAGGTAATTTGTGCTTTATGCTTTATCAAACATCGAGTTTTTTCCATTGTTTCTGATTCTTTCTTGTGTAATCAGTTCCATTGATCTAGCTCTCTATTTTTTAACCAATACTAGATAGTTTTGATGACTGCCACTTTATAATATAATTTAAGGACTGAAAGTGCTATTCCCTCTTCATCCCTTCATCATTTCCCTTGACATTCCATAGCTTTTGTTTTCTCTCCAAATGAATTTTGTTATTATTTTTATCAAGTTCCACAAAGTATCCCCAAGATTATTTGATTGGTATAGCATTAAAAGTATAAATTAACTTTGGAGTATAATTTTTTATTATATTGGAATGGCCCAGCCATGAGCACTGAATATCCTTTCAGCTATTTAAGTTGTTCTTTATTTCTGTAAGGAGAACTTTGTAATTCAATCAATAAGTATATTTTGTCCAGTTGTTTCAGTTGTGTCTGACTCTTGATGACCCCATTTGGGGTTTTCTTGGCAAAAATACTGGAGTAGTTTGCTATTTCCTTCTCCAGCTCATTTTACAGATGAGGAAACAGAGGCAAACAGGGTTAAGTAACTTGCCTAGGATTACATGACTAGGAAGTGTCTGAGGCTGGATTTGAACTCAGTTCTTCCTGATTCCAGGCCTGGCTCTCTATCCATTGTGTCACCTAGCTGCCCCACAATGTTTAATATGTACTAGGTACTGTGCTAAGTGCCAAGGATGCAAAAAGAGACAAAAGACAGACCCTGCCCTCAAGGAGCTCACAATCTGATTGGAGAGAAAACAAACAGATACAAACAGGATAAATACAGGATAAATAGGAAATAATTAACAGAGAGAAGGCACTAAAATTAAGAGGGGTTAGGAAAGGCTTCCTGTAGAAGAAGAGATTTTAGTTGAGTCTCAAAGGAAGCCAGGGAAGGCAATGGGCGGAGATAAGGAAGGAGAGAATTATCATGGGCACAACCAGAGAAAATGCCTAGAACTGAGGGAGAAACTTTTACATTCATGCTGACCTTCCGTTCATCTAAGATAGTAAAGTTGGGAGGGGAGGGTAAGAGGCTTGATTTGGAGACAAATCCTATCTTTGTCACTGATTTCTATGTGACTTTGGGCAAGTTACTTAACCTCTCTGGGTCTCAGGTGCCTAATCTCTCAAATTAAGGGGTTGGAATGGATGATCTTTAATGTTTCTTCCAGCTCTGAATTCATTATTCATGTCAGTATTCACACAATATCACATTTCCATTCTAGAGATATTTAATTGATTTTTTTGTCCCGTTCTAATATCAGCATGACTCTGGAGCATTAAATTAATGGTGTGGATAATTTCATTAATAGTTACCATGAGCATGGCAGGCAGAGCTGTCAGTCACTCCAGAGCTTGGGACTCTGACTTTGAATTCCTTCCCTTTAACCTTTCCAGGGGACAGCTAGGTGGTACAGTGGATAGAGCTCTGGGCTTGCAATCAAGAAGACTCCTCCTAATGAGTTCAAATCCTGCCTGACACACTTGCTAGCTGTGTGACATTGGACAAGTCCTCGTTTGCCTCAGTTTACTCATCTGTAAAATGAGCTAAAGAAGGAAATGGCAAATCACTCCAGTATCTTGGCCAAGAAAACCCAAACTGAGGTCATGAAGAGTCAAAAAGGACTGAAATAATGAAGTGACAGAACAGCTACCTTCCCAGAGGTGTGGGTGTGGGTTCCTTTCAAGACCATCATGAGCTGTTCTGTTGCCTTCCATGGAAAAGAGGAAATTGCCCCCTACTTCTCACACTCATTTCAATAGTTTTATAAGATTTAAGTCTCAAGGGAATTGGAGGGGGTAGGGAGTATCAACTGTTTTCTCTCTTGTGGAAATTATTAATTTTTAATAAACTCTCATCTGTATTAAATGTATGGCTCAAACTCTCTTGACATTTTGCACTTCTAAAACATCTTCACTGAGTTTATAAAATTTCTATCTTCCCCCTTCCAGATTACAGTCTCTCCTTTGCTATCTTCTCTATTTACATTCAAACAAATAGAACTGTCACAAATTTGATAACTATCTAGTTTTAATTTAGTTTTCAATGTGTAACAGGAAACTCTATAGCACTTAAAGAGACAATAGGTCTAATAATGGTCACTCAGTCTGCCTTCAGGAGGGATTTTCTTTTCCTTCTTCCCATTCTCTGTTGAGCAGGTAAAGGTCAGGGAGTAGATGAAGATAGATGTAATATTGGAGCAGGTCTCCAATACATTACAGTATCCAAAAGATCCTTAAACTAGTCTCCCCAAGACCCCTATACCTTCATGCCAAATTAGCTCTAGCAATTTCTAAACCTCATCATTTTTTTATTTTATTTATTTATTTATTTGTTTGTTTGTTTGTTTATTTTTGGTACTTAGGGCTCCACTCACTCCTATCAATCATCCCACTGTGCAATCCAGAAGTTAAGGCTGTTCTGGGCTCCCAAGTAGTCCTGTATCACCACTATTCTCTGCCATCTGATAACTTATTTAATACTAATTTTCACTTTCTCTTCTCCATAGAGCTTTATGCATAAAAGAAAAGAAAATTCCATACCTTCAACATTTTTCCCATCAAAATTGTCCTTGAAATTTGATTGACTCAGGGAACTGAGGCTAGGCATTGATGTAACTCTCTGGTCACCTAGGTACAAAGCAAGGACACAAGGGGATAGAGGCCTCCCTGAGGCTAAACCAGAAGCATAAACAATACTAGAAAGCTTTGTCCAACTGAATCAATGTTTTATCTTGAGTAACATCCCTTCCTTGCTGTGAATGTCCTTCCTCTGCTATGACTGAGTAAACCTCCTTTTGTTAACTATTCAATGAATTAAAAGTATCTCATTTCATTCCAGTTTTGGATCTAAGCTACAAAAGGACCAGCCTGAATCAGGCCAACCCATTACAAATGAGGTGTATTTCTTTAGCAACAATGCTTCATCTCTCTAGTGACCTTCAATTTTACCTTATGATCTTCCATTAACTCATATGCCACCATGCAGCATAACCAGCATACACTCACTCCTCCACTAGGTTCCTATTATTGTAGTCATCTCTCATGGGAGTCTCCTTCCACCAAAACCCTATAGGGGTATGGGTTATATTGTCCTTTCTCCTACTGTGACTGTCCATTCTTTTGGTCTGAATGTCCTATTGCATCACTGTTCCTTAACTTCAGGTGAAAATATTATTAGTTATAGTTTAGGTTGCTAATTTGTCCTTCTTCTCTCCCCCATTTCCCTGCTCTACACATGCACATGCACACATATACATGCACACACACACATACACGAACTTTCTCTGTGTCTATCTGTCTGTCTGTCTGTCTCTCTCTCTCTCATAAGAAAGGAAGGTAAGCTTCTCTTCAGGGGCAGAAAAATTAAATGATTTTAGGAATTGTAAAATATAAGCTCTTTTAGTTAGGGTTAGAAGGTCATTTGATTAGCAGATCTCTAAGGTAAATTCAAGTCGTTGAATGTAGCTATTAGAGATGCAGTGAGTTCTCTTCCAATGAAATATAGATAGAAGGAAAGAAGAGAGGGACTTTTTAAACGTTCTGATCAATCATATTCTGTTGAACTGAAAACTCATGTGTCTGTGTATATATGTTTCTGTTGAGATTTTCTTGCCTTTTAAAAAAATTGTTAACTTAATTTTCCATTAATGTAATTTTCCATTGCTCTTCCCCACAAGGCTAAATTCACAAAAGAAAATTTCAACCTTTCAGTACCTTCAACTTTTCCCCCCATTAAAACCATTCCTTTTAACCACCAGTTCCATATTAATTTACAAAGAAAATACAGCACAACTTAAAGCAGCATGCTGTCAGATATCCTGTATTTATATGCGAATGTGTAGATTTTTCCCTCTCCTCCCCAGAGATGCATAAACTCTCATCAGTCACTGCTTAAATGGTTCTCTTAATGCAGCCATTTACAGCTCTTTCATAACTGTATGAAAGAGGGCTTTAAATATTCCTTTTCTGGCTATTTAGACAAGTTTCTTAGAAGAATGAAAGGAAATACTTTATTAGAAAACTCATTCAAACTTTGCATTTTACTTAACTGGCAGCAGGTGATTCACAAATGATTTTTTTCTTTTTCTCCCCTCTGTTAATTTCAGATTCTTAGAAGAAAGATAAGACTGATGAGGTTTGGTACAAAATAAATCAGAAGAAACAAGACATCAACACAAAAGCAGTTTTCCTATGTCTTCATTATATTCTTCTCTCTTTTGGTTTGTATAGCTGCTCTAAAAGAATGTAAGCGGTAAAGAATCCTGAGAGTGAAATAGGAAATGGGATGGTCCAGAAGCACCAAACCTCTTTCACACACTTGACCACTACCCTCACTCAGACCCTGATGGAGACAAAGACCCAGAGTCCAAGATCCCTGGGAATTACAGTGCTCCGGACCACCATTCCTGCTTCTAACCTAATACCCACAATCATCATCAATTAGAGCAACTGTTATGGAAAGGGAGCTTGTTATAACCATCATCACCAACACTAATGGGCTCCAAAAGACAGGTAACCCCAAGAGGCATGGAAATAGTTCCAGTGAAATCAAAGGAAAATTCCAACCTTTTAATACCATCAACATTTTTCCCCATTTGGAAAAAAAAAAACAACGCTTTCATGATAAAACTGTTTCCTCTAGCAACTAGTTCTATATGCATTTACAAAGAAAATAAAGTTAAACTTAAAGCAGAATCTGTCAGATAGCCTATATTTGGGAGTGACCTCCTCCCCAGACTACCAATCTTCCTACCAGACATCCTGAGGAGAAATTTTCATGGAGATATGACCTGTCAACTGCTCCTCCAGGTGCTATAGACTACACCTTTTCAGAAGCCACAATTACTGAAAACCAGGGAAAGAAAGTTCTCACTGCCAAAGTCCTTGGCAATCTGTCAAATGGTTTGACCACTGAAACAGATATGGTATCAGTCATAGAAATTATGTTAAAGGAAATGCATTACCATCTGCTTTGCAGCTGCATCCTAAGGACTCCTGGGCCTTACCATCTGTCTTAAAGCTTAAACCCCCATATGTAATTATCTCCTACCTCCCATTAGAACATGAACTCCTTAAGAGCAGAGGCTGCCTTGTTTTGCTATTTATATCCCCAGAATTTAGCAGAGTGTTTTCTTTATACATACAAAACCTTTAAGAAATTCTTTGTCATTCATTCTATGATTTCATGGGGTGAGGAACCTCCCTTCACCAGTGCTGGTCAGAACCTTCTCTGCACCTTACAGTATTAGAGAATTGCCTGGAGCACTGAGAGGTTAATTGACTTTCCCTAAGTCATACAGCTGATATATGTCAGTGGCAGAACTTGCACCTAGAATTCCCTGCCCCTGAGGACAACTCTCTGTTCTCAATGCCACACTGCTTCTCATGTGAATATAGTGACTTCAGTGTGGTGCTGGCAAATTATAATCTTCTATTTTTATATAATCTTCCAATTGGTCAATAAAGGACATTTGTGGCAACTTAGGTTCAAAGACCAGCTTTATCACTAATTAGCTGTGTGACCTCTTGCAAGGTGAATATCAATTTGCTCGTCTTTAACACCAAAGAGTTGCACTAAATGGTCTAAAAGCTCCCTCTAAGCTCTAAAAATCGATAAGATCTATCCTTTTCTATGGCACATTGAACTCTCAAATATCAACAAAGAGGTATTGGAATCCATTGCCCTGACTTAAAGGGACTTCAGTGAAGAATTAGATAAGCCAGTCACTAGTGAAAGCATTATTTGGTGTGCTTTTATTTGATGTGCTTAAGGGCAGGCCTTGTGGCTTAACTAGAGCCACCCAAGGGAGCATGGAGGAGGAGGCAAGAGCAATAAGGGAAGCAGACAAGGCCAACCTCTAGACCTCAAACTGTGACAGCATCTGACTCCTCAACAGCCAGGGCAACAACCCCTTCCAAACCAGGGAAGGAGTCAACACCTGCAAAGTAGGGCAGGAAGGGGCAAGGAAAAGACACAACCACAGATGTCACCGAGGGCTTTACATTCCATGGACTTCACATCAAGAGAAGAGGAGGGATTCCACGATGATCTCTGTGAGAGGCAGAACATTGGACCTCAGGCATCATTACATCAAGTTCTTGACACCTTCAGGGTTACTCCATGCATCAAGGTAACTCTGGGAAATTGAACCCAGCTAGATGTGTTATAGGGAAGGGAGGTATTATGGATGGGTACATCCAATTGGCTTCCCACCTCAGTTACAGTATAGATAGGGCAGTACCAACCACCTAGAATATTACAAGTTTGTAGTTTGGCAGATTTCGGGCATAGATTTAAGATATACAGGTTCCAGATGCAGCCAACATGCCGGGTTCCAGAAAAGGGGCAAGACTGGTGGAGGAATGGCTACCACAGATAACCTGTCAGAGAAGGTCTGGGTCCTCAAGAATGACAACAGAAGAAGGGTACAACATAAGGAAGTGGAAATCCACAGATGATGGTTCCAATCTTTCAAGTCATTTAAAAGAGAGAATAGAAACAATACCTAGTCAATATTTGTTGTTCTTTTAATTCCCCTAGTTATTCAAGTAGAAGATTTGATGGGCAGTGAAATACCCAAAAAGCAAGCAAAAAACAGGAAAGCTAATTGTCAGATACTGGAGAGTTAACTGGATTTGTGAGAATCATTTTCCTTTATTCTGAATGAGATACAGTAACATGTTAATTTATTAAATGTTCTAATTTATTAAATTCTAATTTATTAAAATTATAATTTATTAAATAGTACATACTTTTATAAGGTTTGAGATGTATAAATTTTTCAAAATTCACATTTTTATAAATTAAAATGACTAAATGACTAAAGTTTTTATGGGGGTGGAGGAAGTATTTTGTATTAACCCAAATTCTGAACCCATGTTTTTTGATTTAAGAACAGAATAGTTAAGTGAAGAAAAGTCACACCACCACAAAGTTAACCGCATTGTTGTAAATTCTTTTGACAATGGCATCCCATAATATGGACAAAAATATAAAACAGCCCTTTAGCCCCATATGACTTCCCTTTGCTTCCACAGTGGCAGTATTTGGTGCTAAGACTCATATAATTCGTAAAACATCTACAAACATCAACTTAACTGCTGCTAGGTTTAATTTAGGGTAGCTAGGTGGTTCAGTGGATAGTGATGGGCCTGGAGTCAGAAAAATTCATCTTCGTAAATTCAAATTTGGCCTCATACACTTACTAGCTGTCCGACCCCAAATAAGTCATTTAACCCCATTTACCTCCATTTCTTCATCTGTAAAATGAACTGGAGAAGGAACTTGCAAACCACTTCAATATCTCTGCCAAGAAAACCCCGAATGCAGTCATGAAAAATCAGACATGACTGAAAAATGACTGAATGACAGGCTTAGTTTGAGCTATTTGTCCCATGATCACTGATTTGACACACTACAGAAGCAACTGAAATATGTCCAAATTGACATTTTCTGTCTAAATGAAGCCAAATGACACAAAGAAGTTACAGCTAAATAGAAGACTGACTTGCAGGTAATCCTCTGAGAAGGGGAATGAAAAGAGTTCAAGGCATCATTTTCATCATGTGCCCAAAGGTAAAAAGAAATGTGGTTTCATGGGACACTTGATCATCTGACCTTGCAGCTCTCAGAATTACTGTCAGTCCACTCCACCCTTCCCCCACTATCATTAAGATAGATGTAGTTTATATGGGAACATCTATTATAGCAGCAGAAGAATGGATAGATGGATGGATGGATGGATGAGTGAAAAAGGATTTATTAAGCATTTACTGTGTACCAAGCAATATAATGAGTATTGGAGACACAAATACAAAAGCAACAACTGTGCCTGCCCTCAAGGAGCTTTCATTCTAATACAGGAAAAAACACTCAAAGGAGAGTGGTGGACAGGGAGGGTCCAGAAAATTCTGGGACAGTGAATAGGGTCACATGGAAATAGATCATAATCTCTGATAGTCAGTATCATATGTTTTTTTAGAGACAAACTAAAAACCTCATGCAGCTCTTAAAAATTGAGTATAATGGGGCAGCTAGATGGCACAGTGAATAGAGCACCGGCCCTGAAGTCAGGAGGACCTGAGTTCAAATCCAGCCTCAGACACATAAGCCTCACAAGCTATAGGACTCTGGGCAAGTCACTCAACCCCAATTGCCTAACCAAAAGAAAAAGAAAAAATTGAGTATAAAACATAATTTTTTCTCCAAGTTGCTCCAAAAGCTCTAACACTGAGTAAGCCCACTGTCATTCCAGCTGGTCTGGGAAGGATGTCTTCCAGTGGGAATTCAAGGAGACAACCAAGGAATTAGTCTTAAAAAGGCAACTAGCTCACATCAGGCTGGAACAAATCTCAGCTTTGACTAACGATGCTGTTTGTGGCACAATGAGGACATTGGTATAGTTGTCTAACTCCTGTAAGAATACCTGGTATGTTAGCACACCTGGTAGACATGCACTCCACAACGTTCTGGAGTGTTGTCTAAACCAGATTAAAATGTAATCGGGAAATATTTAGCAAAATTAATAAAAATATGTTGCTGTTCAGTGGTATAGGACTCTCTGCCACTCCATGGACCATATCACAACAGTACTTATGGGGTTTTCTTGGCAAAGATACTAGAGTGGTTTGCCATTTCCTTCTCCAGTGAATCCAGGCCCAGTGCTCTATCCACTGAGCCACGAGCTGCCTCAAAAATATAATACAATATAGATAATGTTAATTTGCAGTTTTCTAAGTCAATATGGGATCTAAAGGAATCCCTTTCTATCTGAGTTTGACACCACTGCTGTAGACCTCTTAAACTCAACATATACAAAATTGAACTCGATTAACCTTGCCCTCCCCTCAAAAAACCTCCCCTCTTCTTAACTTCTTTATTATTGTCAAGAAAAACCACCATTTTCCCAGTCATCCAGGTTTGCAAACTAAGTGTCATACTTGACTCCTTACTTTCTTTCACCCTCCATATATAATCATTAAAGTCTTG
The DNA here is from genome assembly GCF_900497805.2 of Vombatus ursinus. Taxonomy (NCBI): domain Eukaryota; kingdom Metazoa; phylum Chordata; class Mammalia; order Diprotodontia; family Vombatidae; genus Vombatus; species Vombatus ursinus. The sequence continues at coordinate 16,725,404 of NW_020954585.1, forward strand.
TTGTTTCTTCTTTGTAGCATCTCTAATATAAGCCCCCTTCTCTCCTCTGACGCTGCACCCACTCTGGTGCAGGTCCTCTTCACCTCCAGCCAGACTATTCCAATAGCCTTCTGGTTAGTCTCCCTGCCTCAAGTCCCTCCCTACTCCAATTCATTCTCCATTCATCTGTCAAACTGACCTTCCTAAAACACAGAACTGACCACATCACACACACAGAGAGACACAGAGACACACACACATACAACACACACACACACCATTCAATAAACTCTGAAGGCTCATGATCAAATATAAAATTCTGTTTAGCTTTCAAAGCCCTTCCTACTTTTCCTATCTTCTGGTACTTTTCTCTCCCCAACATAATCTATAACCCAGTAGCACTGTCCTTTTTATTGTTTCTCTCACATGACACTCCATTTCCAGACTCTCAACTGTTCCCCAGGCCTGGAACAATTTCTTTCTTCATCTCCACCTCCTAATTTCCCTGCCTCCTTCAAGTTTCAATTAAGTCCCACCTTCTGGAAGAAGCCTTTATTAGTCCTACTTGTTCTTAGTGGGGGTCTAAATTTACCCCCAATTAATCCTGTATGTCCTGTTCGGACATAGTGGTTTGTATATTATCTGCCCCGTTAGACTGATCTTCTTGAGAGCAGGGACTGGTTTTTGTTTTACTTTCTGTGTATCCTCAGAGCCTAGCACAGTGCCTAGCACATTATAGGTGCTGAGTCAATGCTAGTTGACTGACTAGATCACTTGATATTAGAGGTTCTGAGCTGCAGTAGGGCTGAAGTCAATTAGATATCTGAACCAATTATGGCACCAATATGGTAGGCCCCCTCAAGTCAGGAGAGATCAGTCTGCTTAGGGAAGGACAAACCAGCACCTATCAGAAATAGAATAGATTAAAAAATGGGTCAGAGTTGGAATAGAGCTTGTGAGTGTCAGCAGCACTTCCAAACTAGGCAAGATTGGGAGACTCCGTGTCAACTGGACAAACATTAAACAAACAAACAAGCAAATAAAGATGCAAACAAACAAATAAATAATGTTAAATAGTTCAGGGTCAAGTACAAATACCTGGAGCATTCTACTGGCACTTTCTTTCAAGCTGACTTTGAAACAGGAAGAATTATTCTTTGAGTCCTGCCCTTCAACTGTTTTTAAGTCCATCTAGTTGTACTATTGTCTGCTTCTCATCTCTCTCTTCTAACAAAAAATTTGTATACTTTATGAGATACTTGAGATAATAACAACATTCCCCTGAACCAGGTTAATAACCCTGTGGGGGTGAGGGAGAAGGAAATAAGGTTCATCTGGCAAGACCTGATCTTCATGAAGGCATGCTGGGTGTGTGTCTGTATGTGTGTGTGTGTGTGTGTGTGTGTGTGTGTGTGTGTATGTGTCTGTGTCTGTGTCTGTGTCTGTGTGTCTGCATCTGTATGTGTCTTTCTCATTTCCCCAACATAGCTAAGAAAGAAAGAAAAAAAGTAAAAACTTCATCACCCTTAGTTTTCTTTGCCAGCCTTAACCCAGCTCTAAGTTTTAATACCCCTGATGCTACTTTTACAAGACTATGGCATATTCTTAGCCATCCTATATTACCTATCCATGTTCCTTCTATCTTTATCTTCTAAAATCAAAGTTATTTGTTGAGCCCTTGGTATATGTCTCCATCTTCAGATTTTCAGTTTTGAAAAATTCCCGTTCCTCTTTGGCTGATTTACCTGGTAGAATTTTAATCCATGGGATCCTTACTATCTTTCCTCTGAACTCTGAAATCTGCTTTCCAAAAATTCAGGGTGTATGTCAGACTATGATAAGCTTTCCTCTCCTTTTTTTATGATAATCCCTAGGAGACAGGGGTAATTTCCCCAACCACACATCCTGTGCAAGGTTCTCTTTTCTCTTTCTTATTTGTGAGAATCAAATCTAGAATTAAATTTCCACTTGTTGGTTCCTCTACATTTTAAAGGTTAAAATTATCTTTAAAGCAAGTCAAGAATTTATTAGCTTCCCAATTTTTTTTCCAGAGAGAGCTCCAGCAAATTTCTGGATAAATAGATGTTCCCCAACACTAGTATATAATCTCCCTTTGTCAAGCCTTTGATAGGCTTTCTGAGTTCTTCATCTATGGCCCCCTTTCTATCCAGGAGGTTTGTATTATACTTTAATGACAAAATTGCTTCTTTTTCTCCTTTCTTTGTTCTTCACTCAAATGTTTTCCACCATATTTCCCTCTCTTATTCCTAGATTTACTTGCAAGAAAATACCTCAATGCTATGCATCTTCCAATTTACTTATGATATTTCTTTTGTATTAATTATTTTATTGTTCTCAATTAACAAGCATTTATTTTCTATCCATATCCCCCCCACTATTGAAAAGAAAAATAAAACATAACAAATAGGCATATTTAAGCAAAACAAATTCCCAAATTAGCTATATCCAAAAATATGTCTCATTGTTAATTTTCCCAGGTTTCTCTGAAATAGTTCCTTTCCTCATTTCTAATGGTACAGTAGTATTCCATTGCATTCATATAACAAAATTTGTTCAGTCATTCTCCAGCCAATGGGTTCCCCCTTTGTTTCCAGGACTTTCCCATTATAAAAAGAGATGCTATAATGTTTTTTCACCTAAGTGTGTATTTTCTCTTTCTTGGACCTTTTTGAGTTATAGGTCTACTAGTGATATTTATTGGTGGATCAAAGAGTCACTCACACCATTCACATAGGGGACTGTGATCTGTATCAGAAATGTACCTTTACTATACCTTGGATTTTTTTATCTGCAAAATCAAACTGTGAGAATGCTCACCTGAAGAACTAAGCAGTACAGTGAATTCTGTCCTCCTATGTGGTTTTCCATCTAATTTTTTCTGCCTGTTTTTCAATATCTTCATACTCATTCTCATTGGGGTATATAAGGTGTTCCAGGAGGACTAGCATCTCTGATGTGAAGGCCTGCTAAACCCTTTTCAGGGCTACTCATCCACCTTTGGTGTCCATGTTTCTACCGAATCTCACCTGTGGCTCAAAGAAGCTGGAGCATGCACAGTGACCATACCCCAGTGAACCATCTTGGTAGCAGGCTAAACCAGGTTGAGGGTAACTGATGGGCCTTAAACTAGTTGGTGAATAAGGGGATGTTTGCCTCAAGCATTTGAAGACTTCCCCTGGCGGAATGGGCAGATGAGAACAATTTGTTCCATCGGCTACGAAGATGGCTAAATAGACTCTGTGGAACACTTAGAGCTTGGTCAGACATCAAAGATGCCAAGATTATCCACTGCATCCCGGGCCGTCACCAGTCATCTTGATTTTTGTCTTGCCGCTGAACTTTAATGACTCTGGAAGAAAGAGTGAAGTGGATAGCTTTGTGCAACTCTGCCTCAAATCCAATTCATACACAAGTCAAAACATCACCCATAATGTCTTTTGTCCTCTTTGAAAACAAAGAACTAACAACAACTCATCCCAATAGAGACAATCTTTCATTTGTCATAATTGCCTTGTTCAATGTTCTGTATATTACTGAGTCATTCTTTGTTTTGACATTTAAAGCTCTTCAGAACTTGGCCCCAATCTACCTTCTATACTTATTACATATTATTCTCCTTCATGCAATCTTCAGTCTAGCCAAACTGACCTTCTTACTGTTCCTCATACAGTATACTGCTTCTTCTGTCTTTGATCTTAACACTGTTACCTTTGTTAACCTTTGCCTCTCACAATCCTTGATTTACTTCAAGGCTTAGCATAAGCAACACCTTTTAGATAAAGTCTGTCCTGATTTCCCCCGGATTCTAGTGCTTCCTTGTAAAATAAATATAAAATTATTTTTATAAATATAAATAAATACAAAAATAAAATATTTTTATAAATAAATATAAAATGACCTTATAAAAGCTAATAATAATAGCTAGCACTTATGTGTCACTTTAAGGTTTGCAGATTATTATTATAATTATTATTATTGCTAACATTTATATAGTTCTTAGTATGTGCCAAACATTATGCTAAGTGCTTTACAATTATTAATTCTTTTGATACTCACAACAACCCTGGGAGGTAGGTGCTATTATCTCCATTTTATAGAAGAAACAAAGGCAAATACAAGTTAAGTGACTAGCCCAGAGTCACTCAGGTAATAAGTGACCTGCTGCAGGATTTGAACTCAACTCAGGTCTTCTTAACTTTAGGTTCAGTGTTTTACCATCAAGCCACCTCACTGCTTTATGTATCTATATAGGTTTGTTTTGTCTGTATTTTATGTATGCCAATATATGTACATATTGTTTCTCCCATGAAATATAAGCTCCTTGAGGTAATGGACTATTTTATTTTTGTCTTTGGATCTCCAGTGACTAGCAGAGTCCCTGGCATATAATAGATCATTAATGAATATTTGCTAGTTGATCAATTGTTATCTTCCCCCAGCACAATGAACCCAGTGCCCTGGCCCAGCTGCAACAGGGGCTACCCAGATGGTCACAGCTGCTGTTGATTCCTCTGTTAAGATAACTTCTCCCAGCTACCTCGGCATCTGACTGGTCCCAGTTTTCTGTCAGCTGTTGGAGCCTCAGCTGCCCTTGAGCCCCTTGTTATCCTGTATCTGTCCAGTCTATAGAATCCCAGTAATCCTTGAAGAGATGAGGAGAGGGAGAAAGAAAAGCAAGGCTGTCCCAATAATCTCAAGGATTCCACTGCCTCCTTGGTCCCTCCTCAGTTCTTTGCTCTTCATCTCCATCTGGCATTTTTTGGAGACATTGCCACCCCTGGTTCAGGCCCTGGCCCCTAACGCGGGTGCTGGCACCTCAGTATACTCTAATTTCTCACTTGGCCTATATCTACCCCCACTACCCATCCTACTCAGGCTTTGGAAAGCATAGCAAAGGAAAATAGCTGGCAGACCACCCTCGCTGCCACCCCTGCTGCTGAAACAGAACAGCCTCCAACAGAAACTAAACTTGCTAGAATACCAGAATTCTTGGTCTGCATTTTCTTCTAGCATATCCACCATCTCACACATTTCTGAACGGCACAATCTCAGCTTTTGAAACCACTAGCATATTAATAGGAACTGAGACAGTGAATAGGAAAAGAAATAATACCGAGTTGGAGTTGATTTAAAATTTCCTCGGAATCATAGATAAATTCATCATTTGGTACAATTTCATCAAGCACCAACAAGCCCAGATCCTAAAATCTTTGAAGACAGAAACTGTTTTATATTTCTTTCTTAATCTTCCCCTCAGACTTTAAAAAAAATAATCTGCACTTAATAAACAAAAAATAGCATTTTATATACAAAGTAGACAAGAAAACAATGATTACGAAACCATGAATCTTTATTATGGACATCACACTTTTTCGTGGAAATATGTTTGATATGATTGTACATGTATAGCCTATATCAGATTGCTTGCCATTTTGGGGAAAGGGGAGGAGAGGGAGGGAGAAAAAAATTTGGAACTCAAAATCCTATAAAAATGCATATCCCACTTTTTAATAATACATAATAAATTCAACCTGTAATTTTCAAAGCTTCCTTGATAATCTGTATTTCTTTCTGAACTTTCTTCTCTTCTTTTCTGTGCATTTTCTTTATCTTTTCATTGTCCTCTTTTTCTTTTTTTTTAACGACATTTTTCTGACACCACCCCTCCTCCCTTCCCCCATTGAAAAGGAGGGAGGAAAAAACCCTTGCAACAAATAAACATAATTAAGCAAAATTAGTCCACACTTTCCTATGTCCATAAATGTATGTCTTATTCTTTATCTTGAGTCTCATCTTTCTGTAAACCTCTGTTCCATCTTTAATACTGTTCTCTATACACAGCTGGTAATAATGGTAGTAGATTATTAACTATTTGATTATTAGCTTATATATTTATATATTTTACGAATTAAATGGAAGAAGGTCAAAATGATATGACAGCAGTCTTTAGCTCACAGAAATCAAGTTCAACATGGGGATGTAGTCATTTAGGATTGTGCTCAGTGAAAGCAAGTAAGAAGGATAAGCTAGAAGAGCAGGCTGAAGAGCTCAGGGGAGAGTTTTATTGGATGCCCTCATGTCTTTTCAGTACCACATTTAGTATCTCATGATTGAAGGAGGTCAGATTTTCTGCCCTTCTGCTGCAAGTACAAGTTCTCAGCTAGACTATAAATGACAGAATGGGCAGTTAATTATAGCAAAAATGACAACAGACTCTAATCATGTTTCATCCTTGTGTTCCATAGGTCATAAGACAGGATTGCAGGCCTCATAGACTGAGATGATACTTCAGCCAGTGATTTAAGACTTGGTAGACTGGCCATGAAAGGTAACATAAGGCAATGCGGTTTGTTGTTCAGGAAAATGCCAAAAAGCATTTCTGGCAATAGTGCCGTCTACGGGTAATCACTTGAGAGCATTTGTTTTTCTAGGACTCTCTTTGCTTCACAACCTGCTGTGACATTTTAAGAAGTGCATTCAGCACTAGGACTGGCCAAAGCCAGCAGTGACAGCCTTCAAAGAAAAATTGGCAATTCATATGAAATACCAAACCAGGAAATTCGCTAAAAGTGGCAGATTGAGATATTATTCTATGGTTGTAGTTCTTTGCCTGTGTGCTGTATTTGAATGAGAGATGTACTGGAACAAGATCAACCAGATGTTACCATGTCAAAACCCAATTAGGCCCCATGGGATGAAAAATTTATTAAATTATTAAAGTCATAGGTCCAAGTTTCAGACTAGAATGTCTAACAGAGGTATTTTTTTTTCCTTTTTACTAGTTTGTAATGATGGAAACATTGCTAACACTTCATCAGCTTAGTATGAATTTAATTTAATGTTTCTTTGGGTTTGGGGTTTGGGGTTTTTTATTTTATTTTATTTTATTTTGGTTTGGATTTCTGATTCATCAACAGAAGGTACAGAGGAGTTCTGGGTGTGGAAATTCCCACCCATAATACAGAGAGGCATCCAATTTATAATCTCAGGGAGCTCTCTGAGTTAATGAAAGATCAAATGACTTTTCCATAGACACACAACCAGTACATATCAGAGGCAATAGCCCAGGTCTTTCTGACTCTACCATATTATCTGTCATTTAATTCAATGTCTTTTAAAAACTGATTCTCATTTTATAGCTAGAGTTAAATATCACACAAAGTTTTTATGCTTTGATCAGGGTTACTTTAGAAAAACTCCACCTGGGTAACCTCATTACTTTTATTATTTTTGTTTAGTTTTTAAAATGGAACTCTTTATCTGGCTCAGGCTCAAAGTTGCAAAGACTACTTATAGACCTGACTCTACTTCTGATGCACTTTCTAAATGACAAAGTAGGGTTTAAAAGGTGAATTTTTAAAATAAATTTTATTTATTATTTTTCCAAATAGGACAAATATCAATAAATATAAACACAAATATTTCCACATATAATGAATGTTAATATAAAATGAACATCTCCATATATAAATTTCCATGTACAAAGAACAAAAAAAGAAACTGAATTTCTAATATGTATAGCTTGAATAAAACAAATCTAGTATGTTATTTAATGCTGTTCTGCTTGTCTGTGTCTCCCTCTGAACACTTTTGTTCTCTTCTTTGTATTAAAAAAAAATGATTCCGTGACTCTTTTTTGTTTCTTATCTTCTCTTTGAGACATCACTTCAATTAGTCTCCTCATCCCCTCTCCTCAACTTTTTATAAAAGCTCCTTGTAACAAATAAGCCTAGTTTTTTTTTTTAAAAATGTACTGTTATGCAAAATCCAAAAATAAATCTTTAATTCTGGATCCTCTCTGTCAGGAGATGGGAAATATGCTTCACCACTGATGGTCCATTGGAACTCTGGTTAGTTCTTGATTAGAGTTCTTAAATCTTTCAAAAATGACTTTCTTTACAATTGGAATAATGGAAACTGGAGTGTATGGGGTATTTAGGGAAGACTATCACCTCTGGTGTGAGAGCTTGACAAACGCTTTTCAGGGATATTCATTCACCTTTGGCTTCCACTTTCACCCAACTCTCACCTGTGACTCCAAGAAACTGTAGCATAGGCAGCAACCACACCCCAAAGAAATTGTCTCTGCAGATGGGTTAAACCAGGTTGATGGTAACCAAAAGGCCTCAATACCATTGGTGAGTTAGGGGGTATCTACCCCAAGCATGTAAAGACCTCCCCCAGCAGAATGAATGGATGAGAACAATTTCTTCCAACACCTATGAAGGTGGCACTTAGAAGTTAGTAAGACATCAAAGATGCCAATGTGATCCACTGCATCTCAGGCCATCACCAATTGTCCTGACTTTTGTCTTACCACTGGACTTTGATGACTTTGGAAGAGAGAGTGAGGCTGACAACTTTGTACAATTCTGCCTCACTTAAATCTAATTCACTTGTAAGTCAGGACATCAACCAGTGATGTCATTGGCCCTCTTCAAAACAAAGGACGACCAAAAAAAAAAAAAAGGACAAACGACAATAGTGGAAACCTTCTGCACTTGTTCCCTCATCCCACGTACACCTCACAAAAGACTAAGAAGAAGAACACAATTACAGATTACCTGGTATAATCCAGGTGCCAAGGAGTCTTCTTACACTCCACAAAGTGTGAAGAAATTTCTTAATCAACTTGAGAGGATTATAGGGTTTTGGTCATTAGATGAAAACTATTCAAATCACATAGGAAACATGTTATTAGCTAAGAAAATCAGTCTATTGGTATTTTGATGACAGTGAGCTCCAGGGTTTTGAGGGATTGTTTTATACTTACTATACTCACTAGGTGTCGCTAAGAATCAGTGATGTCTACTGACTAATTGTCATTGAGAAACACAATGGTTGGGGCTAATGAGATTCAGGTTTAGAAGTGTAGACCCACAGGATTACATCTAGACTTCAAGATAATAGTCACTCTCTGGGGATCCAAACTGTTAGATACAAATAAGAGTGGAAGAATAACCTGGAGGGGGTGCTACACAATTTTGTAGTTATTGTATAAATTATTCTCTTGGTTCTGGTCATTTTACTCTACATCAGTACATATAAATGTTCTCATGTTTTCCTGAATCAGCTCCCTTCATCATTTCTTATGGCACAATAATAGTCCCTTACATTATTAGTGATTTGGAGTATTTTTACATGATTGTTGATAACTTTTTTTTCTTGAAAACTGCCTATTCATTTCCTTTTACCATTTATCTGTAAAGGAATGGCTCTTCTTACATATTTGAATTGGTTTCCTATGCATCTTGGATATATCACACCTATATAAAGCAAACAAAAAAACTAGTTACAACTTTTTCCCCCAGTTAATGCTTTCCCTTTTAATTTTAACTCTTGATTGTTTTTGCATAAAAGCTTTTTGAATTTTAAAAATCAAAATTATCTATCTCAGTCTCTTTTGGTGGTCTCTTGTTTGATCAAGAACTCTTTACTTACCACACTTATGAAAGGTCCCTGTTCCTCTGGTTTATTTATGATATGACCTTTTATATCTAAGTCATGTATCCATTTGAAGCTTACCATACCATATGGTTTGAGAAACTTAATGAATTGCAGGGAGAAATAAACAGAAAACCAGTAGTTAAGGATTTCAGTGTTTCTATTCTGAAGAATTTTTTGTTTTGTTTTTGAGACTGGATCTCCTTATTGGCCTCAGGCTGCAAGTACAGAAAGGTGGAAGGGGAATAAACATTTATCTAGCATCTACTGTGTACCAGGCACTGTGCAAAGTGCTTTTTTACCAATACTATTTCATTTGATCCTCACAAAAATCCTGCAAGATATCCCTATTAGTATCTTCATTTTACAGTAGAGGAAACTGAGGCAAACAGAAGTTAAGTGACCTGTTCATGGTCACATGGCTAGGAAGTATCTGAGGCTGGATTTGAACTCAGGTCTTCCCTGACTCCAGGTTCAACATTCTATGTCATCAACTGCCTCACAGAGGCTGCTCGCAGCCTAATCCCACAGAAGCTAAACACGTGACAAAAAAAATTAAATAAGAAGTAAATTGCCTTTAAATAGAATTTTAGAAAAGATCAATATATCTTTGGAAATTATACAAAATAGAAATAGAAAAGAATATGCATATTTCTCAGCTACATATGATATCTTTATAAAAATTTACCATCTGATTAGGCCATAAAAACCTCCTAAACAAGTGCATCCACAACACAATAAAAATTATAAGCAAGACAAGGTCTTTGAAGACAAGATTTATACTTACATGGAGGTTGAATAATTTAATCCTAAAGAATTCTTGGATCAAAGAAAAGTTTTTGACACCAAAGTCCTCGGCACTATCAAACTGTTCAACAGAAATTGATATGGTTTTATCAGTGGAAATGACATTAAAGAAACATTGATATCTGCTTTTCCATTGCATCCTAAGGATCATGAGACACTTCAATTTGACTTGGAGCAGCTAAAGAAGTTTTTAGGGGAAAATATGTATCTAAACACTTTCATTAACAAAAGATAAAAAGTGAAGCAAAGCTTTGAGCATGCAACTAAAAAAATAAATAAATGCAAAAATAATTTACTAAAAACAAAAATAAATGTTTTGAAAAAATCAAAGAGATAAACATAAACAAAAACTGGATTGTATTGTAAATAAAACTAAGTTTATTTAAAAAATAAAAAAATAGATAAAATGTTAGCTAATTTGATTTTTAAAAGAAAGGAAAATCAATTTGTCAGTAATGAAAATATAAAAGTAACTAAAGAGGACATAACAGGAATAACTAGATACTATATTGTCCAATTATATGCCAGCAAAATGATACTTTAAACAAATTGTATGAATATTTATAAAAATATAAAATACTCAGATTATCAGAACAAGAAAATTAAAATAATTTTATCTCATAAAAAAATTGAACAAGCCATAAATAAACTCCAAATTTAAAAAAAAAGTCCATATGGCTTTACAAATGAATTCTATGAAACAAAGCATAATTAACTCCAATATTACATAAATTGTTTACAAAAATAGGGAAAAGATGACAACCTACCAATCATCTTTATGAAATAAATATGGTTCTGATAACTACAACAGAAAGATAAATCAGAGAAAGACTATTATAGATTAACATCTTTAATAAATTTTAATGTAAAATGAATTAAGTATTAACAAATATATGGCAACATATTTTTAACTACAAGCTATGATCAGTTGGATTTATACAAAAAAATAGTTTGTTCAATATTAATAAAACTATAAATATAACTGACCATATAAATAATTAAAAACAATAAAGAACACAATTGTCAATTGATATAGACAAAACTTTTGTCAAAATATGATATTATTTTATATTAAAATCTTTACAAAGCATAGAAATAAATAGATCTCTCCATAGTATGATAATATCTATCAAAAACCAAGCACTAGCATTATCTTTAATCAGTTAACACTAAAGTACTTTTTTTAAAATGTTAGGGGTAAAGAAAAGATGTCTACTGTAACCATTATTTTTTATATAGTTCTAGACATAGCAGCTCTGGCACTGAGACAACAAAAGGACATTAGGGAATTAAGCATAGGTAAAGAAGAAATACAATTATTGATTTTTTTTAATAATATGATTTACTTAGAAAACCATAGAGATTCAACTAAAATTAACAGAAACAATAATTTCAGTAAGGCAGCAGAATATCAAATAAACCCATATAAATCAACAGTACATTATCACTAATATTAATCTATGTATTAATTCTTGGTTGATTAATTAATTCTGTGAATTAGCACTAATATTTATCAGAAAGAGATAGAAAAAGCAATCACACTCAAGACAGTTAGAGAATGTATTAAATATTTGGGAGTTCACTTAAGACATAACTAGAAAATATGTGAACACAAATACAAAATATTCTTTATACAAATAAAGGCAAATATTTAGAAAATTGTTTATTCTTGGTTGGGCCATGTAAATATGAAAAAAATGACAAAGCAACATGAATTAATTTATAGATTCAGAACCACACTAATCAACCAACTCAAGAATTAATTTATAGAACTAGACAAAATTCACTGGTAGGAACAAAAGGCCAAAAATCTCAAGGGAAAAAAGACGGCAAGATAGAGGGCCTAGCAATACAAAATATCTAACAATACTTTGAAGCAGTAATCATCAAAACATTTTGGTACAGGTTAAAAATAAATAGAAATCAGGAGAACTGAAACACAAGATCTAGAAGAAACCACACACAGTAGCATAGCATTCAATAAACTCAAGTAGGGTAAAGTCTCACTAGTCAACAAAACATCTGGGAAAATTGCAAAACAAACTGAGAAAAATTGTTTAGATCAATGTCGCAATAATGTATATCATAATAAGCTCCAATGGGGCAGCTTGATGGTGCAGTGGATAGAGCACCCACCCTGAAGTCAGGAGGACCTGAGTTCAAATCCAGCCTCAGACCAAACACTTGACACTTACTAGCTGTGTGACCCTGAGCAAGTCACTTAATCCCAATTGCCTAAAAAATAATAATAATAATAATAATAAGCTCCAAGTGGATGTAGGACCTAGATGTAAAAAGTCATATTATAAACAATTTAGAGAAGAAAGGAAGAAGCCATCTTTCACAACTATGAATAACCTAAGATTTCTCAATCAAATTAGAAAAAAAGAGAATCATAGAAGGTAATAAGGACAATATTGATTACATAAAATTGAAAAGTTCAAAAATAAGAACAGTACAGTAGAATTAGAAGATAAGTAATTAACTGGGAAGTAGGCTTTGCAGAGAATTTCTTTGATGAGCTGATGGCTAACATATAGAGAACTGATAGAATTATATAAGAAGAAAAGTCATTACCCAATAAATAAATGGTGAAAGGATATAAACAAGCAGTATTCTAGGGAAGAACTGAAAGCTGTCAACAACCATATGAAAAAAATGCACCAAATTACTCATTAAAAGAGGTATGTAAATTAAGACAACGCTAAATTTCTACCTCACACCCATAAGAGTGGCAAAGATGACAAAAATAAGACATTACAATTTTTGAAGGGCTATGGGAGGCACACTGTTGCACTGTTGATTGATTTATGAATTAGTTCAACTATTCGAGAAAGCAAATTCACTAAACGGTATGTACTCTTTCACCTAATGAAACCACTACTAGGCATATAACCCCAAGAGATCAAAGAATGAGAGAAAGGATTCATATGGATAAAGAATATTTACAGCAGTGCTTTTTGTTGTTGCAAAGAATTTGAAACTAAGTGAGAGAGGGTTCTCATCAATTTGGAAATGATTGTACAAGCCGCAGTAGCACAATAACAGAATACTATTGTGCCTTAAGAAATAACAAAAGAATGTGATTCAAAGAAACCTGAAAAGACATTTGTGTTGATGCAAAGTTAAGTGAGTAGAACTAAGAGAATTGTTGATATAATGACCATAACTTTGTAAAGGAAAACAACTTTGAAGGACATAAGAACTTGGATCAATTCAATGATTAATCATGACTCCTGAAGCCTGATGATAAAGCATACCTCCCTCTTCCAGGTGGAAGCATGATGGACTATAGGTGTCAAATGAGACAGACACTTTTAGATATAACCAATACAATGTTAATTTGATTTTTTCTTGATTGAACTTATTTCTTATAAGGAATGGCTTTTATTTTGAGGAGGTAGATTTGAGGGCCTAGTGATAGTGATAAGAAGGAGGAGGAGGACAACAGAGAGAAGGAGGGGGGAGGAAGAGGAAGAGGAAGAGGAGGAGGAGAACGAGAAGGAGGAGGAGGAGGAGGAAGGAAAAGAAGGAGGAAGAGGAGGAAGAAAGAGGAAAAGAAGGAGGAGGAGGAAGAGAAAAAGAATATAAATACAAGGGTAGTATAAATAAAACATTTCAAGAATCCAGAAAAGAGAGCAATGAGAGGTCCAGAGGAGAACACAGATAAGCAACATCATGTTAAACACTACCAGGAAGAATTTCATATATATGCAAAAATACAATCTGTAATAGATCTATGGTTTCACATACAATTCTCTATAAGAAAATGTTCATGTTTATTGATGATTTTCTAGTTCATAATAAATTTTAACAGTATACTGTATTATAATTAACAAAATCTAGGATGAAGGTAAAATTGTGATTTGACGTAACCTTAATGTTTTCCCATTAACTCTAATGGCTCAAAACTGAGGCATCATTTTCTTAGCTGATGGAGATTTTTAGTCATGTTCACAACTAACTATTCAGAATCAGGTTGTAAAGAATACCTACCATATGAGAAATAGGAGTCATTGGACTTGAGGCAGAGTATTAATTTGTGTCTTTTAACTAGGCAAACAAGGAAAATGTAATCAAACTCTTGCAATGATACCTCTTTGCATCTTTACCAGAAACCTAGTTTATCACAAGGGAGTGAAAATTTTCACTACAAAAGCATCCTTTGCCTATTTTCTCAGCATGTTAATAAGAGTAACTAGATTCTAAAGGCAGAATGGAAATTAAAACAGCTCACCCTCCTCCCTCCTTTCTGCAGGCTTATCGCCTCCCTCACTGCCCATAAATGGTCCCTACTCTGAGGAGTTAATGTGTGCCTTGAACTTAATTACTCTTCAGTCAGATTAGGTATTTTCTACTATATTTATATTTGATAGCTATAATTTCTTTGGCTAAATTATTATAGTTTTAATATTTTAGATTTTTTTCCTTTTTTCATTCATACATCTTGCTATCCTATGTACATGTTATTAGACTTTTCTTCCCTAAAAAGTTCATTGTGGTCCCTCATCCCTCTTCCCCCCCTACTTAAAAATAGTAAAAGTGAAAACATTTTAATGTTCTCATTTAGGATTTTATGAAACTCACTGATTGTACATATTTGTATATGTATTTTTTTTCCTTCAGGAGGCAGCCTTTTTAGCCATGTTGTAAGAAAAGAATGAAATGGTATAATCAGGTGAGTATCCTCCCTCTCCTCCCACCCCCATTTGCTAGACTAGGGCTCTTCCCCTAAAACTGATCACTCAACCATTCAACTTGGCCCCTCCTGGTGGGTTTGGCTCTTGCTAAAGCAAATAAGCAATCTCTCTCTCTCTCTTTCTCTCTCTCTCTCTCTCTCTCTCTCTCAATGTCCACCTCACCAGTTCCTTCCTTTTAAAAAATCTGCCAGTTATTCAATCTGACTTTTTCAAAATTTAGTTTAAATTTTCAATTAACAAGTATTTCTTTTTTCTTCCTCCTACCTTGCCTACTGGAAAAAAAAAATTTTTAATCCTGTAACAAAAATGCATAGTCATGTGAAATAATTTTCTACAGACAAAGTCTCACTGCAAGAAGCCTCTTGTAGACCTCCTCAATCTTAGTATCCTCCTCTGGATTACCTCTGTATGAGCTAGCTAGCTAGATGATAGAGATAGTATAGAAAGGTAAGATTATAGATATACATATTCATTCATTCAATAAAAATT
Organism: Vombatus ursinus; assembly: GCF_900497805.2. NCBI lineage: Eukaryota > Metazoa > Chordata > Mammalia > Diprotodontia > Vombatidae > Vombatus > Vombatus ursinus. The sequence continues at coordinate 16,740,844 of NW_020954585.1, forward strand.
TATTAAGTGCCTGCAATGTGCCAGGCACTGTGTGAAGCACTGGGGATACCAAAAGAAGTAAAAGACAGCTTCTGTCCTCAAGGAGCTTGCAATCTAATGGAAGAGACAACATGCAAACAAATATATACAAAGCAAACTACATACAAGATGAATAGGAGATAATTAAAAGAGTAAAAGAACTGCAATTAAGAGGGATTAAGGAAGGCTTTCTGAAATACACATATCTTGTTTGCACATAGTTGTTTGCATATTGTCTCCCATTCTTAGACTGTGAGCTACCTGAGAGCAAGGACTATTTTTTGCCTTTCTTTATCCCCAGCACTTTGTGCCTGGAACATTGAAGGTGTTTAATAAATACTGGCTGGCGGACTGACATTGCTCATGTCCACAATGTAAGTCTCATTCTGCATCTTAAATCCATTATCTCTCTGTCCAGAGGAGGGTAGCACAGTTGGTCATTGGTCCTCCTGAATCATATTAACTTGATTTTGTCAGGTTTCCTATTTCCTTATCCTTGACCCACCCAGTGTGTCTGGATTTTCTCTTTATCGTCTCATCTGTATGTATGGTACAGTAAATCTCTGCCAACCATTATCTTTCCTGTTTTCTAGCTCCTATTTCTGCAGCAGCAAAACCTACAAGTACTATTGTGTATCCCTGATCAAGCACATGCATACCAGCTTGTCATTATAGTCAAAGGAATGTGGGTTGAACCGTTAAGTCAAGAGCTATTCTACACTTCACCATTAAATTACTTTGTGACAAGGGACTACTTATTTTTCTATTTTTCTTTTTTCATAAAGTAAGGATGATATTGTACTATATCTTCCTTGACTGTTAGGAGGATTTTTTTTTAAAGTACTTTCATTGTTATTATCTGTCAAGCATAAATAATCATGTTTTAAATAAAACATTTTTGAGTAGCTATGCACACCTCTCGGCAGGGGCACCTCATTATTTCTCCATTTTCTAACTCTGTCTCACCCTAGAAAGGAATCAACTCAGGGAATTAAAGGGAAAAGTACTATGTAATTGTGGAAATGAATAAACAGAGGCTAAAAGGTTAGTTATCTTTATCTGGGTCATAGTCTGAAAGTGCATAGAATTGAACTTTGCAGGCATTCCAAGCCCTTCTTTAGATTCTGAACCTTTATTATACTTATTCTTGATGTAGTAGAACAATTGGATAGAGAAAATATGTTCTGAAGAAAGCATACATAATAATATAACAACAACAGTTCAATTCTAAGGTATTTATTAAACCTCTTGTACTGTGTTAGACACTGAAGGGGAGACAAAGAGACCTTTCCCCTGTCCTCAAGAAAGTTACAGTTTACTTTGGAAGATAAAAATGATGATGATGATGATGACAATAGCTAATATTTATGTAACTCTTACTATGTCCCAGGCATGGTGCTAAGTGCTTTACAATTTTTATTTCATTTGATCCTCACAACACCCGTGGAAAGTAGAGGCTATTATTGTTCCCACTTTACAGATGGGGAAACTGAGGCAATGGAGTTGCCTTAATCAGATTAAATGACTTATCCAAGGTCACACAGCTAGGAGGTAGCTGAGGCTGGATTTGAACACAGGTCTTCTTTTGTCCAGGCCCAGAGTTCTATCCAAATATAAAAATGTATAGACATAAAAATGAAAATTAGAATATGTTGAAAAAAAATAAGAACATTTATAGAGAAGGAAAAGATTCTTTCCAAACTGGAGGAGATGAAAAACAGAAAATCAGGAATCCAAGGGAAGACCCTTTAGAGAAGGGAATATCTGGACAGTGTCTTGAAAAATTATGGGTAGAATTTTAATGGTGAAAATAAAAGGGAAGGTAACTCCAAGCATAGGATATGTCATGAGCAATAGCATGGAGGTGACCTAACACATTTCATTATGATTTATTTTTAACATAAACATTTATTGAATATTCAATAATAAAGGGAATTATTTTTATTCGTCAAACAAATGAAATAAATTGTCATTTAAATGACTTTCAAATTATCCACTAAATTTTGCTTAAAATACAAACATTAAAAAATGAGGTACAAATTTCCTATTTCTTTCTGTAGGAGTAACCAGGCACATGTAAAGATAAAGTCAATTTTCATCACCTTTGTCTCTAACCAGATAATGAGCAAATTTAAATTGACCAAAAAGGATTAAGGTTTCTTTACCTTTGTATCCTAGAAAATGAGACATTGCTTTCCCAGTGTTATATACTTAAATTCCTCAGTCACATCATTGTAATCAAGTGATATCAACTCTTGTTTAACATCCAAAATCTTTTATGTCAAAGCACTATTGGAATAGTATAGTTATTTTTGTGGGTTTGTTTTTTAATCAACTAAGTTTGGAAAGGCTTTTTCACACGACCAGCTTATAACAGATAAGATTGTAAAACACAGAACAGAGCTGCAACAGGTATAATCAGTTTGCTGAACTGATCATCATAGGACTCCAAGGATTCTAAGACGGGGAAGTGTTAGGGCAATGCATTACAACCGAAGGGTCAACCTGAACCAAGACACAGCAACAGGGGATGGAATGTTGAGTTTGGGGAACAGCAAATAGGTCAGTAAGTTGGAGAATGCCCATATGCATAGTACATAAATAAATACAAAACTTCGTGGTACAAAGGAATTCATACGGTAAAAACATCACTGTTAAGAAAGACTTTATGGAGGAGGTCAGACTGGACCCAGAAGCTCAAATAAAATTTAGAAATGAGGAAGAAAGGAGTGACAAGATGTTTCAAGTACCGATTAACATGTCATTATTAGAGAAATCAAATGACAAAAATGTAGGATATGGTAGAATATAATGAGAAAAATAAGTGAGAAAAGGGGAGGGGGAGTGTGCTTTATTTATATAACACCTTAAGTGTCAGAATAGTGTAGAAAAATAAATCCATTAAAGACCCTTTAGGGCGGCAGCTAGGTGGTACAGTGGATAGAGCACCGACCCTGGAGTCAAGAGGGCCTGAGTTCAAATCAGGCCTCAGCCACATAATACTCACTAGCTGTGTGATTCTGGGCAAGTCTCTCAACCCTAACTGCCTTGCCAAAAAAAAAAAAAAAGACCCCTTAGGGAGGGAAATGATATGTGTAAACTGAGAAGTTTATGCATTTCAAAAGAAGAGTAGACTGGTATTTGGTAACTGGGTTATGGAAAACGAAGTCTGAAAATTTGGTAGAGCAGTAAAAAAAAACTAATAATAACTTCTAGAATTGTTTTTATGAGAAAATAAGTTGTTTTGAACATTTTGAACTTGAGGTGTTAGCAGGGCATCCAAATAGAAATGTCCAGTAGGCACTAAGAAATAGCATCAGAGTTTTTCTTCAAAAAGAATATTTTTAAAGCCTCTTACATTTCAGGCAAGGATGATGGGTCACTTAAATCTATGTGACATGCTGAGTTTGAGATGTTAATGGGACACCAGAGTAGAGATGAGTTCCAGACAGTTGGAAATTTGGGAGTGGCACTCAGAAGAGTTGTCTTGATATACATATACATTTGTGAGTCATACTCAGCTGAAGTCATGGGAATCAATGTCAAGAGTGATAGTGTTGAGAGAGAGGAGAAGAGGGCTGATGATGGAGCCGTAAGGTTGCATATATTTAAAGAACAGGGAGAAGAACCAGTAAAGGAAACAAAATAGGACTTGTCAGGTAGACAGAGGAGAACTTAATGAGTGCAGCATTATTGAAACTAAAAAACTTTAAGAAAAGAGAAATGATCAGCAACATCAATGCTGTAGATAGGACAAGGAAAATGAGGACTAAGAAAATACCACAAATGTAGTGATTAGGTTATTATTTTTTTTTTTGAGAGGAAAGGTACACTAATTTGTTTGGTTAGGAGGAAGAAGTAAGTGAGTGGGAGAGAGGGAAGGCAGCATGTATATCTTCCTGTTTCTATATCTTCATCAGCAAACGTTAGGGAAAAGTTGAGGTGGTGTCCTAACAAGACTGGTTTGGGGAGTATAATGGAAATCTAAGCATATTTACAGACAAAAAGAGCACTGGAAAAAGAGAGACTCATTTCAATTCAGCAAATATTTACTAATATCAGCAAAGCACTATATGATATCACAATGCAAAAAAGAAGAAGATAATTGTTGTAGCAAAAAATGAAACTGAGACCCCATATGTTAGAATTTGTCATGAGAAAGAGAAAAGGTGTTTTCTTCAAAGAATAGTGTGAAGAAAGAAGAACAAGAAGCAAAGCACAGAAAATGGTTGTAAAGAGAAAAAGGAGGAAAATCAGAATTCATAACAGATGGTCTTGACCTGTTGATACAGTAGAAATTAACATAATTTGTTGATATTTAAAGATATATTTAAAGAACAGAGAGAAGAACCAGTAAAGGAAACAAAATAGGACTTGTCAGGTAGACAGAGGAGAACTTAATGAGTGCAGCATTATTGAAACTAAAAAACTTTAAGAAAAGAGAAATGATCAGCAACATCAATGCTGTAGATAGGACAAGGAAAATGAGGACTAAGAAAATACCACAAATGTAGTGATTAGGTTATTTTTTTTTTTTTTTGAGAGGAAAGGTACACTAATTTGTTTGGTTAGGAGGAAGAAGTAAGTGAGTGGGAGAGAGGGAAGGCTGCAGGAGAATAATAATAATGGTAACTGTTATTTACATATCACTTTAAGGGTTGCAAAACATTTTACATGTATTGTTTTATAATCATAGATTTAGAGCTCAAAGAGATTGAGAGGACATCTCTGCCAATCTCTTCATTTTACATCTAAGAAAATGAGTGTCAGAGAATCTGAAAATGAAGACCAGAGAGTTGTCTACAGTCACATAGGTCTTAAATGGCAGATGGGACTCAAACTCAGTTCATTTGACTATAAGGTGGTGGCCATATGAAATAAAAGACAAAGATGGATGTGAAAAAATGTTGAGGCAGAAACATCAAGTCTTGACAACTGATTGGAAAAGGGAGTGAAGAATAGAGAATTGAAGCTGATGTTGAGATTATGACCCTGGATGCCTAGAAGAATGGAGTTTCCCTTGGCAGAAAATGGAAAGTTATGATGAGAAGTAGGTTCATAGTGAAAGATAGTTATCTGTATGGAAGAAGCTGATTTTGAAACACACGTAAGACTTTCAGGTGGAGGTGTCAAGTAGGAGTTATTGATTTGAGATTATGCATAAAAAAAGAGATGAGACCTAGATGTTCATATTTAGATAAAGATGATAATAAAACATGTGGGAGTCAATACTATGACCAAGAGAGACGAGAAGAGGGCCCAGGAAAAAGTCATCAATCAACCAATCAACAAGTATTTTTTAAACACCTACTATGGCCAGGCAATGTATTAGTCACTAGGGATACAAAAGTTTAAGGAGATTTTGTTCTATCAGAGGAAATTGTGTGCATCTGTACAAAATAAATACTCCAACTCATAAAGAAGAGAATATCCAAGAGGAGAGGTGGTCAACAGTGTCAAATAATACAGGGAAGTCAAGAAGGTTGAAGACTGAGAAAAGGCCACCAGATTTATCAATTAAGATACTTTTCACAACTTTTGAGGAAACAGTTCAGTTGAGTAGTAAATTGAGAAGCCAAATTGCCAAGGGGAGGAAGTGGGACATAAGATAGTGACGTGACAAAGAAGACCAATAGGGAGCACAAGGAGGAGAAAATCCAGAAGAGCCGTATCACTAAAACCCAGGGAGAAGAGAATATCAAGAAAAAGTGGGTGATCAGCAGGATCAAATACTGCGGAGATGTCAGAAAGATTAAGAACTGAGAAAAACATTTTGGATTTTTAGTATTGACTATGCATATTTGTTACACTGTTTTTCTTTTTTGCAATGGAGATGGGAAATGGGAATGTCAACTGAAAAAATGCAATAAAATTTAAAAGGAAAAAACCACCACAACAACAACAAAAAGAGATTATTGTTAACCCTGAGAGAATGGTTCCAGTCGAGGATTAAAGGTGGAATTCAGGTAACAAAGGGGTTGAGAAGTGAGTATGGGATAAGGAAGTGGGAGCACCAAGAGTAGGTGACTTTTTCTAAGGATTGAGAGAAAACTAGATATGTTTGTAGATGGAGAGGAAGGAAAATTTGGATGAAAGAAAATGGAAGATTAGAAAAGTGAGATATATGTGGTGTTCTCCCAGTGGAATCTAAGAACCTTGACAGGAGGAACTATTTTTTTTTGTTTTGTTCAATCTTCTTTTTTCGTTTGTTTTGTTCTGTTTTTGTTTTGTTTTGTTTTCTGTTTCTCTAGCACCTAACCCTATGCTTTGCACATAGTAGATGCTTAATAAATGCTTATTATTTTGCTTTGATTGGATCGAGGATATGGTCAATGGAGCAAGCTTCTGAAGAGATAGGAGGAGATGGGATCAAAGGCATACAGGGGTTGGCCTTGACAAGGAGAAGATTCATTTCTTATTCAGAGCCTGGAACAAAGGAAAAAGGAATGGGGAATAATGTTGAGAATAGTTGAGTGGGGAACCTTAGGGGCAGGGGAGAGTTGGGGGGGTGGATGGAGCTTACAATACATGGCTTTTATTTTCATGATAAAGCATGAGTCAAAGCCTGAAATGAGAGGGAATGGAGAGCAGAGAGTATGGGCAGCTAGAGAAGAGCTTTGGGATCCACACTTTGAGGAGTGTGATAACCAATTAGTGATGAGTAAAAGATTTCCACACCACAGAGAGACCCCAAGTGAAATTAGGGACATGAATAGACAAGGGACCTGTGACTAGTATAGGGAATCCCAAGGTTGGGAAAGTCTTAGACAAAGCAGGTTGGCACTTCTTTAGCCACTTACATCCTTAGAGAGTAGCCTAAAGCAGTGAGTGATTAAGCGACCTGACCATGGTTACATTCCATTATGTGTCAGAGGCAAAACTTCAACTCTAGTCTTCCTGGATTCAAAACTAGCTCTTTTTTTGTTATGCCACGCCACATTTCTTAAGTGAAATTAGATTACATCAATTTCTAATTGTCCTAATAAGCATACTTTACAGCAGGATTTAATAAAAACACATGTAGGTTCTGAGAAGGCAGTTACTAGAGAGTAACTCAAGGTTTAGGTTTAGAAAGGAATGTGCAGCAACAGGACAAGAAGATTAGAGGGCAGGCAGTGTAAAGTTGGGTTAGTTATCCATAGGGTAGGGGATAGTGTAAAATTGACATGATAATCTATATGGTCAAAACTGAGGAAGGAGAAAAGTGAAACCAGAGAAGAGATGCAGAGACAGGTAGAATGACTAGAGGGCAGAATGAAGAAAAAGAATAGACTTGGGGAGAGCAAAGGAAAATCTTAAGGATAGGAATTTATGGTATAAGAAAGGAATTTCAGAGTTCTTTTTCAGGGTGATTAAATAGTTCTGGTCTAGTGGAGGTGAGCTCAAGGATATGACTATCCTTAGGTAAGGCTGAGGTATTATAACCATTTTTCAGATAAAAAAAAATATTCACAGAGATTGGGACCTTCCCAAGGTCACACAGCTAAAAAGGAGTCTGAACTTGAATGCAAGTGTTCTTACTTTAAGTATGTTACATGTACAGAAATGAGACATGTATAGAAGTAACTATAACCATACACACACAAAGAGAAATCCCCCTATGCTGCATGTACAGAAATAACTATAATATGGATTATAATATGACAAGTTCATAGGAGAAGTACATATGAAAATCATTGTTGTGTAGTGGACTGGGATTTGAAATCAGAAGATCTGACTCAAAATCCTGGGTGTGGTACTTACCAACTAAAGATACTTCATTAAGATACTAAATCTCTTTGGGACTCAGTTTTCTCATCTGTAAGATAAGAGGAATTGAACAAGAATAACTCCAAGATTTTTCTAGCTCCAAATCCTAGGAAAAACATGGATATAAACTGAGGACTTTGAGAATTCAGAGGAGGGGAAGCTAGGTGGCACAATAGATGGAACTCAGCCTTGGAGTCAGGAAGACCTGAGTTCAAACCTAACCTCAGAAGACACTTGATACTTACTAGCTGTGTGACTCTGGGCAAATTAACCCCAATTGCCTCACCAAAAAAAAAAAAGAGACAGAGAGAGAGAATTCAGAGGAAAGACATACTATTTCCTGCTAGAGTGAGTATCTGGGATGGTTTTATAAAGAAAGTAGCATCTGAGCCAATAAATATTGATAGATATGAACAAGTAGAAAAAGACTAGAATGGAGATGGGAAGGGGAGGAGGAGTGCATCATAGCACCAGAGATAGCATAAGCAAAAGTACTCCAATTCATCCTACATTCAGTAATCAATCAGTAAACATTTATTAAGTGCCTACTATGTGCCAGGCTGCCAAAATTATTTTCCTAAAAAGTAGATATGAATATATATACATATATATGTGTGTGTGTCTATATATATGTACATGCATACATATTATACACATACACATACACACACATATATATACATATGTATGAGAGTGATATTATATATATGTGTGTGTGTGTGTATGTATATATATATGTGTATAATACATATATATATTTTACTCCCCTATGCAGGGGATGATTACAGTCTCTAGGGTCAAAAAATTCTTTCTGTTTAGCTTCTAAACTCTTCACAATCTACTCTTAATTTACCTTTCCAGTCTTATTATTCACTATTGCGCTCCACATACCAGCCAAATTGGCCTTTTTGGTGTTCCTCACATGTGACGCTGCCACCTTTGCACCTTTGCAATGACCATCCCTGCCTGTAATGCCCATAATGCACTCCCTCCTCACTTCTCAAGAATCACCTTGTTTCTTTCAAAGTTTTCTTCAAGTGCTACCTTCTAAGTAATGTCTTTCCTGATGCTGCCTGTTAGTGCCTTCCCTCTCAAAAAATTACTTTGTATTTATCATGTATGTATAGTGTATTTACATATATATGAATATATCTAGATAGATAAGTAGATAGGTAGATTGATAGATGCATGGATGGATGAATGCCCCTTGAGAGGAGGAAATATTTCATCCTTGTTTTGATGTTCACAGTGAATAACAGATGTCTGACACATAGTCTATCCTTAATAAATGTTCTTCAATTGATTGAATATAAGAAAAAAAACCAGTAGTTCAGTCTGTCTGAAGCATAGAGTTTATGAATAGGATTAGTTTGAGATAAGGCTAGAAAGGACACATTGGATGTAAGTTATGGAGGGCCCTGAATGCCAATCAATCAATGCTTGGTTAAGGAGTTTGGATTTTGTTTGGTAGGCAGTTGCTAGTTGTTGCAGGGTTTTTACTCAGGAGAAGTCTATGATAACAGCTGTACTTTAAGGAGATTAATTTGACAGCAGCATGCAGGATGGATTAGAGAAGCTGGTGAGGAGAGACTGTATTTGAGGCCAATTAGGAATCCATAGCACTGGTCCAGAGGAGAGGTGAGAAGGGTCTGCACTGGGGTGATGGCAGTGGGGATAAAAAGGAGAGCTCACATTCAGAGAGCTTTATTATGAAGATAGAATTGACAGGACTTGGAAACTAATTAGATTCAGGAGATGAGGGAAACAAAGGTATCCAGATAACTCCAAGGTTTCAAGCCTGGAAGACTAATTCTCCCTAGCTGCTACTTTGTCATCTTTTCACTTTCCTTATGATCATAAAATCTCCAAATTTCTTTACTCCTCCTTCTCCCAGAAAAATGGCTTAGGTCTTAGGAACTAAATTTAAAAACCTGATCATACTCCCAGACTCAGGGGCTGCCAGTCAAGGCAGTGTATTAAAATCTTCTGCTCAAGTCACAATCTTCTTATAAGATTATCTTTTTTCCTTACAGCATGTATATACTTAAAAATTCACATTTACATTTTGCCTCTGGTCTAGGGTCTCTTATCAATCGATCTATAGAGATCTGGGGGATGGAGAAGGAATTTCTGCTATACAGACACTTTTGGGCCATTACATGTTTTCTGAGGAAAAGGACAGCTGCACATCCCCCTCTTTCTCACACATACTTGCAGGGATGCTGACCTCCAGAGTTTTATGGAAGTCATTTTCCAATCTATGAATCAGAAAGTGGGGGTAGAATATGCCTTTTAAGTGGTTATGAAATCTAGGCTAGATTAATAAAAAGCTTGTAAACTAAAATGTCAGAGGAATTAACATTGTGTTTGATAAATGACAAAACTAATAGGATATTTTGTTTAAAGGACAGCAATTGAAATCAATGGAGCAGAATAGACCTTGGGTTTAAATCTGATCTTAAACTCAAGAAAACAGTGGTCTAGTGATGAAAGAACTAGTGCTTTAGGAATCCACACATAATTCTTGGGAAATGAGCTCAACAATACTTGAATCTGTGTTACCAATGATTGTTTCAGAAGAGATAGAGTAATAGAGTAAGGCTACTGATAATAGCAGCTAGCATTTATTGAGGTTTGAAAAATGCTTTACAAACATCATCTCACAAAAACTTTGGAAGGTAGGTGCTATTATTATCATCCCCATTTTGCAGCTCAGGAAACTGAGACAAGGGTTAAGCGACTTGCTCAGAATCACACAGCTAGTATGTGTCTGAGGCAAGATTCGAACTCAGATCTTCCTGACTCCAGGCCCAGTGCTCTGTCCACTGAAACACCTAACTGCCTCATAATAGTATTGTGGGGAACTAATCGAGAAGGGCAACATGGCACCAAACAGAAATCTTGAGAGAAAATGAGATACATGTCCAAGGGAAAGGGAGGCAGCATGGCCTAGTTGAGAGAGGGTTGGTCTACGAGTCAAAAGGTCTTTCTAACTCCAAATCCAAAACTCTCTTTATCACATGGACCTGCTCACGGGACTGAGCAGAGATTGAACCCTGGATCTTGGCCTCATTAGTATTATGTTTTCACCAACTAAGCTAACTAGCCCAGATGGTGTCTAAATATAAACAAATACTCGTCACAATGTGCTGGCAAAAAGCAAACTTGCTATACAGACAGCTGAAATCAGATACTCTTTCATCAAAGGGAATATGGGCTTAAGGAAAAAAGTCACTTGCAGTCAAGAACACATTCATATGCTGAGCATGGTGCCGGAATAAATAATTCAAATATTACTTCTGTAGCTCATAAGCATCTAAAAAAGAAGGGACTGCCTTGCAGAGAGAAGCATCCAAGGGCATTCTCTACATCAAAATTGGCATTCTTTGAAAATTGCTCCAAAGACAAGGACCAAAGAAAACAGGAGGTGCATGAATTTCCAATGTGACAGTGTCAATGTACTTCAGTTCCTGAGGCACTGAATCCATTATGTTCAGGATAGAAGACCAAAATAAGGGGACCAGCCTATCTTTAATGTATGTCTCTTTTCATCTGAAACCCATAGTTTTGTGTGACTTGGGTGGAGGAGACAGGTAAGGAAAACAAACTTTTGCATTATAAGTATTTGACTGAATGAATTCCAAACAAATCGGAAAAGATAAAACACTTTTTAAAATCTTCCTAAAATGTAGTTTGAGGCAAAAAATTATGAATGAGAATTTACCACCTTATTCAACAACTTATAATCTGTATGTACCATCTACTTACTATCCCTATACAAATATATTCCTGCTGCTTGTTTAAGAAATATGTAACTTGCCAAGAAGAAAGAACATTCCGTTTTAACCCCACTGAGTCCCATAAAACTACAGTAAAGAAAAAAATAACTAATAAGAAAAATTAACTAATATTTATGTAGTATTTACTATGTGCCAGGCACTGACCTAAGCACTTTCCAATTATTATCTCATTTGATCTCATAACAACTCTGAGAGGTAAATGCTATTATTAACCCCATTTTATAAATTAGGAAACTGAGACAAACAGAGGTTAAGTGACTTTCCTAGGGTCACACAGCTAGTTAGGTGTCTAAGGCTATATTTGAACGTGGGTCTTCCTGCCTGATGACAGGACTAGTGATTTATTCACTGAGCCATATACCTTCCAATAAAGGACTCTAACTCTGTATCCAGTTAAGGTGAACTCATTCTAACCTAATTGAGTGAAATGATAGATTAATTGAATTTAAAAGCATTTATTAAGTGTTCACTGCGGTGCCAGGCACTGTGCTAAATAAATTTCTGTTGTTTAAGAAATGCTTAACTTGTCAAGCAGAAAATCCCTTTGTTTCAAACTTTTTTTGTTATTGTTGTTCAGTTGTTTCAGTTGAGTCTGACTCAGTGACCTCATTTGGAGTTTTCTTGGCAAAGATACTGGAGTGGTTTGCCATTTCCTTCTCCAGCTCATTTTACAGTTGAATAAACTGAGGAAAACAGGGTTAAGTGACTTGCCCAGGGTCACACAGTTAGTAAGAGTCTCAGGCCAGATTTGAACTGAAGCACAGCACTCTGCTTACCATGCCACCTAGTTGCCCTTATTTTAACCTTACTGAATTACGTGATGCTATGATAAAGAATTTTGACCTCATTACAATGTGAATGAATGAATGAAAAGGTACTTATTAAGTTTTTACAGTATGTCAGGTATTATGTTAAATGCTAGGGATTAAAAAAAAAAAAGGCAAGGCTGTCCCTGACCTTAAGGAGCTTACATTCTAATAAGGGAAGACAACTTTGCTTCAAAGACAAACAAGGTCCCTGCTTAAGTTACAGAAAGAATTGTTTACAGTTGAAATCTCTACTTCCTTACCACAGAATCACAAAATCACAAAAGTGGAAAGGACCTCAGAGATAGTCCAATCCATACCAGAATAGGAATACCCTTGACACCTCTCCCATAAGTTGTCACCTAGCTGCCACTTGAGGAATACTAAATGCTGAGGTAGCCCATTCCACTTTGGAACATTTCTAATTGTTAGGAAATTCTTCCTTATGTTGAGCTGAAATTGGCTCTTCTGTAATTTCTACCCATTGCTCTTAGAAGATTAATAATACATATAATGCATAATACAAATGATCCCAAAGTAGAACATTGAAGAGAGAGGAGTCTGGAAGTATTACAATCATTTCTTGACCCTCTGAGATCTGGCTTCTGTCCCTACTACTTTACTGAAACTGTTCTTTCTAAGATCAGTAATAATCTCCTCCTGGCCATAACTTCATCTCTATATTGTGGGGGAGAAGTAGGACTAAATTATTCCTAAGGTCCCTTCTACTTCTACTTCCTATGATTATAAAAACAAATCTAGTGACTTTCTCTCTTCTCATCCTCCCTGACTTCTATAGCATTTGTTACTCTTTAGCCTGCCCTTCTCTTAAAAAAATCTCTTAATTGGGCTTCTGGGACACTGCTGTCTCCTGATTCTCTTCCTACTTGCCTTACAGTTCCTTCTCAGTCTCCATTATGAATGTGTCTTTTCCTTCTATCCCATTAAGTATAGGTATCACTCAATACTCTGTCCTTGGCCCTCTTCTCTCTTTTCTCTATATTCTTTCCCTAGGCAATTTAATATACTCCCATTGCATCATAGCTATCCAAATTAAGTCCTCTATACTATTAAATTCAATTCAACAAACATTCATTAAGCTCTATGATGTACAAGGTCCTATCTTAACTACTAGGATTGACAAAATGAAAAATAACCAGTGCTTTGCCATCAAGAAGCTTACAACTTAAAAGATTATCCAATCCCACTCTCTCACCTGAGCTCAAGAGCTACATTTTTAAAAATTATTGATGCTTTTTCTTCTCCACAAGTTTCCCATGATTACTCATGCCTTCCCAAACCTCTTAGCTGAGGTTCTTTCTTCATAATTAATTCCCCAAAGGCCATTTGTCAGGAGGTCCCTCTTCTCCTCTTTTCATCTCATATCCACCTAATATTGTGCCTTCACTCCAGTCTCTGATGAAGAGATAGCCTTTATCTTTGCTTCATAGGGTTCTTTTAAGGAACAAATGAAATAAAATATGTAAGGAGCTTTGAAAGATTTAAACTACCACATATATGTTATCTAATAATAGAAATATCAGTAAAAGAGAGGGAAAGGACCAGTCAGACAAGTAGAAGGAGAACCAAGAAAGAGGGTTAAGGCCAACCCCTCTTCCATGTAGCCTTGATGTCATCCCCTGCCATCTTCCTCAGCAGTTGTCCCCTTTTCATCACCCCACTCTCATCTTTCATCTTTTTTACTAGTTCCTTTCCTTCTACCTCCAAACTTGCCCAAGTCTCCACATTTCCAAAAACAAAACAAAACCTCATTGTATGCTACCATCTGTGCTAGCTGTCCCATTGTCTCTCTTCCCTTTTCAGCTAAACTTCTTGAAAAACCAGTCAATACTTGTTGCCTCCTCTTTCTCTCTTCTCACTTTCTTCTCAGCTCTTCTAATATAGCTTCTGATCTCATCATCCAAATGAAACTATCCTCTCCAAAATTATCATTGATCTCTTAATTGCCAAATCTAAAGTCCTTTTTTTCTCAATCCTCATCCTTTTGCAGCATTTGACACCGTTGACTACTCTCTTCTCTTGAATATTGCCTCCTCTCTTGATTTTTCTAGACCATGATCTTTCTTGGTCCTCTTCCTACTATGACTTCTCCTTCTCAGTCTCCTTTCCTGGATCTTTATCCATATCATACCTACTAATCATGGGTGTAGCCCAAAGCTTGTCTTGTGCCCTCTTCACTTTCCTGTATGTATTATCTTCCTAGGTGACCTCATCATCTCCCATGGATTTAATTATTATTTCTATGCATCTCAGAGTTATATATCGAGCCCTAATCTCTCTCCTTAACTCCATCCCACTACCTTAGCTTCTTTTTTGACATCTCAGATTGAATGTCCTATAGGCACCTCAAATTCAACAAGAAAAGATCCGAATCCATCATCTTTCACTACCACCCCAACTCACCCATCTTCTGAGCCTTCCATTACTGTCAAGAATATCATCATCTTTCCAGTCCTCTAGCTTCTTATTCTCAGTGTCATCCTCAACTCCCCATTCTCCAGCTAGTACTTTAATCTAGACAAGTCCAACTGAACTCATTGCCTTAAACTCCCCCCACCCCACCACCCCTTCCTACCAATTCCTCTACTCTTGTTGATGTGTTGCCATCCAGACTCAGCTCCTAGAATCATGTTTTTTCTCTTCCCTTTCCCTCATTGCTTGAATTCAACTGGACATGCTAGTTAATTCTGCTTTAGTCTACCTCTGACTTCTACTTTTCTACATACTAGCCACTCTGCACCATCCTCATTATTTCTTTCCTGGGTTTTTATTGTATTAGTCTTCAAAATGGCCTCCCTACTTCCAGTTATTCCCCTTCCAATCCATCCTTTTCACAGTTACCAAAATAATCTTCCTAATGTACAGTCCAAAATCCCATAGCAAGTCTGTTATGGCCTATTGGATAAAATGCATACAGTTTGAAAGTTATTTCCAAATCTTCCCAATTTTTTTCCAAACTGCCTTTCCAGCCACATGCTAGCTGTTCCCTGATCTTTTCCTGCTGTCTGTTGCCACAATGCATTCTTTCAGGGAATCTCTCCCCCACCCCAACCTCCATGCGAAATGCACTCCTTCCACATCTGTGTCCTTTGAAATCTTTGTACCTCTGTGAAGACTTCCTTGATTCCCCTAGAGCTTTCCTTTGCCCTGATCACATTCTATTTTGTATCATACCCCTCCCTCTCTTCCCCCAACATTCTTCTCCTCCATTCCTCATTATATAGTGAGACTCTTGAGGGCTGGCTCTGTGTCATTCACATATTTTGTGCCCCCAGTATACTTAGCATAGAGTCTATTAACTAGTCAACTGTGTAAATGTTATGGGAAAATCTCTACAGTATATGGAGAAATATGGAGTCACATGAGTTCATTCTGGCATTTTTTGTCTGAATAATAATTCAAACAAAATAACATTAACATTCATCTCACTGTTTTTAAGCAGTTTTTCCTTGCTGTGCCATATTTTTGATGATTCAACACAGATTTTCCTTTTGGATGCCTTTTTTCATCTATCTGCTGCCCAAGACATTTGGATAATAACAATATCCAACATTTCTATAGCATTTTAAAGTTTAGAAAGCTTTTTAGTTGCAGCAACCCAATGAAATAGGTAATGCAAATGTTGCTATTATCTTTTTTTACATTTGAGGAAACTGAGGCACCAACAGGTTAAGGACAAATAACTAATTAGTAGCATTGCCATAGAGACTTCTTATACTTGAATCATAATCAAACTGACAGGGGCTTGGCAACTGGCTTGTGCTAACCGATATCTCTGAAAGAAGACCATTTAAAAATTCTTGGTAGCATCTGTTTATGGAGCCCAGGCTGCTTGACATGATTCTAAAACAATGAAAACCCAGGTGGCACGTTTGGCATTTAACAACATGGAGGCATATGCCAAAGTAATCTCCTGATATGCCACAGCAGTTTTCAGATTATACTGGTGAAACAGCATGGACATCCCCAGGATTATTTGTTTTTGTTGTTAAGTCATTTTTTCAGTCATGTCCAATTCTCCATGAGCCCATTTGGGAATTTTATTGACAAAGATACTGGAGTGATTTGCCATTTCCTTCTCCAGCTCATTTTACAGATAAGGAAACTGAGGCAAACAAGGTTAAGTGACTTGCCCAGGGTCACATAGATAGTAAGTGTCTGAGGCCAGATTTAAAGACAAGAAGATGAGTTTTCCTGACTCTAAACCCAGTTCTCCATCCACTCTGCAACCTAGCTGCCCCAGGATCATTTAGAGGAAATTTAATGCTGGGTTTGATATCTCCTACTTCATCCTCCTCTAGATAAGTAATAGGAAAAACTGCATGGTCTTAAAATGACCATGTAGATAACAACGATTAAAGTGGCACAAAAGAACCTTTTTATTTATTTACTTTTGTCTTTATATCAGTTGGTATAACATAGTCTTTTTTTGCGAAGTACACCAACAGGGAGGCTGGTTTGTGAATTCAATGGTGTTGTAGGTATGACTCCTTCCTAGTTCAAGTTCAATGTTGGGACAAAATGAGGCACTCAAAAGTCACTGAACATTTGACAAAGGTTTACTTTGCCTTAACATAGTGAGAATATATAAGAGTACAGGGGTACTTAGTTTCTCTGGGGTTAAGCTCTCTAATGTCATTCTGAAATGGCCACCTACCAAACCTGAGAGGCCCAGACTAAACTCACTTGAAGTCTTCACAATCTGGCCTCAGCCTATGTGGATTGATTTCACATTACTCCCCTTCACATGCTGCAGTGTTTTAAAAGGTTTGAGAGATATAATTTCTGGACAATTTGATAATTTTATTAATAATGCCAGAATTTGAATAGAAGGATGGTCATTTGGCTGTCTCTCTCTTAGACCAAAGATAATCATGACTGCAGGTTCACAATTTTTATACCATTCCAAGAGAAGACATTCCCCAGGTTGGCAATCAACTTTGATTGGTTAACAATTAATGAGAGAATGAACATTACAAAGAGGGGCTGGACCTGAATTGTTTATGCACCCGCTTCCAAGTCCCCCCCCCACCTTAGACAATCTATTCAAAGAATTTATGTCCCACCCAAGCCTGAGCAAAATACAACTGCTGCCCTACCTGAGTGGAATCTAGGTAGAGGAGGTTAGCTCAACCTTCAGAGACTGAGGTCTTGAAATGAGGATTCAGAAAAGAAGGAAATCTAATCTCCCCCAAATCTTTGGTTATTAATAATAATTTCTCTCAGTAGTCTATATTCTAGCCAAACAATCCTACTTCTTATTCCCTGTACACAACATTCTGTCTCTAACCTGCTTTATAGAGTTGCTATTGATGGGGTGCTTGGGTGCTTGTGCTTGGATCCCAATTTCTTCCTGACCTCAGAAACACTATCCCTGACAGTTCTCTCCCCAGCTCAAGGACCTTATCTCTGGCAGTGACTCATGAATGGGCCCAGTGAGGCAAACTATCTCTCCATATTACACGAACAGGCTGATCTCTGTAGAATTTCCCTTCTACTATCTTGTACCAGCAGGACTATCAAGTTCTGATGCCCACAGTTAATGTACACAATCCAGAGGTCAAGCTATAGATGTCAACTCCTGAAACTATCTTGTTACAGACATAACAGACCAAAAATACACTCCTCAGGAAACCCTTCCCCCCCCCTTTCCAGTAGTGAATGATGCCTGTGAACTAAGCATACGTGTCACATAATCCACTACTTTTCCTATATAAGCTTTAGCGTCATTCCTGTTAGGTTGCAAATTCCCTAAGGAGCTCTGTCCACCATGGCAGAATTCCTTAAGGACCTTTGCCTGCTATATAACGTAATAATAAATCTTTGCCACCTTGACTTAAAGAATGCTTGAGTTTGTGAATTCATTCCAGAAGACCCTGTCCTGTATTCCAGACCTTGAGGGGTCTCAACCTCTCAGACAGCCAAATGAGATACTAGTTGTTGTTTTTTTTTTTTTAAGTACTTAGCACAATGATTGGAATATAGTAGGTGCTAAATAAATGCCTATTCCCTTTTACACTGGCTGTCTCCCATGCCTAGAATGCTCTCCCTTCTTATCTCTACTTCTTGTAGCCCCTAGTTTTAGTGCCTCTTCTAAGGGCAGCTAGGTGGTGCGATGGTTAGAGTGCCATGCCTGGAGTCAGGAAGACTTAGCCTCCTGAGTTCAAATTCAGCTTCAGACACTGGCTGTGTGACTCTGGGCAAGTTACTTCAGTCTGTTTGCCTCAGTTCTTCATCTATAAAATGAACTGGAGAAGGAAATGGCAAACCATTCAAGTATCTCTGCCAAGAAAACTCCAAATGGGGTCACGAAGAGTCAGACACAATTGAAACTACTGAACAACTACAAGACAGCTCTTTGAATACCTAAATGTAGTCAACTATCAATCAATTAAAAAACTTTTATTAAGAAATGACTAATAATTACCTCTCTGGACCCCAGATTCCTCATCTGTATGTAGTGCCCCTCTAAGATATCTTTATCACCCAACTTGCATTGCCAGGTCAAATTCCCCCAAGGATGACTCTCCCAGGTTCAAGACATTCTGTAGGTCTACACTTCTAAAAATATAATTTATGAGCTCCCACCAATGTGTTTACTTTCAAAAGTTAACCAGAGGACACAATCAATAAACATTTATTAAACACCTACTATGTGACAGGCGAAGTTCTAAGCACTGGTGATAAAAAGGGAGGTAAAAGACAGTCCCTGCCCTCAAGAAGCTTACAATCAAATGGGGGAGGCAGCGTGTAAATAAATATATACAAAGCAAGCTATATGCTGGATAAATAGGAAACAAGTAACTGAGAGAAGGCACTAGAATAAGAGTGGTTGGGGAAGGCTTCCTGTACAAGGTAGGAGTTTAGTTGGGACTTAAAGGAAACCAGAGAGTCAATAGTCAGAGTGGAGAAGTAAGCTAGGTGGTATAGTGAATAGAGTATTGAAATCAGAGTCTAAAAACCTGAGTTTGAATCCCTCAAACATTTACTAGCCTCTTTCAACCTCAGTTGTGTCATCGGTAGAATGGAGATAATAATAAGACCTACCATATGGGGCTGTTGTGCCAATCAAATGAGATAACATGTAAAGTGCTTCACAAATGAGATAACATGTAAAGTGCTTCACAAACTTTAAAGCACTTTATAAAGGAGAGCTATTCTTATTGCAAATCTATAATCCTATGTTTTTACCTCCTTTTTGGCCATCTCACTATTCATTAGAAGCACATACAAACCTTGGCCAGATAAGGTAAGGTGAAACAAATCATCTTTATTTTTTCCTAAAAGGTTTTGCAGTATTTGTAGATAGATATCAACTGAAGTGTGGGAATTTTTATGGAAATTAGCTATTAATACTATCTCCCTCACTCATTGTCTTGTATGACCGAGAGTTGACTGCATTTTCTTGGCTCTAAAAATAAATGTGCAAGCAGTTGTTAGAAGTTTGCAAACAGAATAAATATGTATATAAATGTCTTTCTCTTCATTCCCCAGACACTACCAGATCCTCCACATAACATGGATGTGGGAGAAATCTAATCTCAAAATGTTCAAATAAATTTCTGTATCTTGATTAGGTAGTTTCTATTTGTTCTGGAGATGTAAGACTGTCTTCTGTTTTTAAAACCAAAAAATTGCCCCAGCTTTATCTGAGCTTAGTTTGAATTGCGTGTTTCCAATGAAAATAATAGCACTTTGGAAAGGCATCAAAACAAAGAGAGTTCAGTGGAGAATGTGAGTACATGTAAGAATTTAATCATCCTGGCCAGTACTTCACTCCGATAAATATCAACAAGTATCTGTTATTCTTGCCTTGACCTAGCCATTCCTCCATAGAAAGGGGGATTTATTCAAAGGACATTGCTTATACTTGAAATGCTTCCATTAAATTCAAAGCTATTGAGAATCACTACTAATCCTTTCCTATTCATAGAATAAGTGAAGCAGCTAAAACAAACAGGGAAATATTAGCTCAATCAGTATGTCAGTTTAGCCTTCCATGCTCTTTTAAAAATTCTGATTGTTCATTTTTAATTTTTTTTCTTTTTCATTGTGAATTTAACAATCATCAGCTAACATATGTA
The DNA here is from genome assembly GCF_900497805.2 of Vombatus ursinus. NCBI lineage: Eukaryota > Metazoa > Chordata > Mammalia > Diprotodontia > Vombatidae > Vombatus > Vombatus ursinus. The sequence goes on from NW_020954585.1 coordinate 16,761,322, forward strand.
GTTCAAGGTACAACAAAATATGAAAATGGATTGTACAAGAAACTGTAAACTTGCTACATACAATTTTAAAAATCTATATTGCGTTTAACAAGATAGTAACACAATTGGTCTATTTGTGTGTCCTTCATTTATTTTTTCTTCTCTACATTAAAAAATGTTTTATTAATGCTCATTTTTCCACCTCATTTACTACTTATTAACCATACCAAGCTGAAGTACTCCTTCAAACAATTACGTATAGTCATGCAAAACAAATTAGCAATGTCTGAAAATGCATGATTCATTTTGTGGCTCTCATATAGCAGTTCTCAAACTTTTTGGTCTCAGGATACCTTTACTCTGTTAAAAATTATTGACAAACCCAAAGAAGTTTTGTTTCTGTGGGGTATAACTGTCAATATTTATCATGTTAGAAATGAGAACTGATAACTTTTAGAAATTATTAATTCACTTAAAAATAACTAATAAACCTATTACATGTTAACATAGAAACATATTTTAATGGAAAAAACTATTTTTCAAAACAAAAAAAATTAATGAGAAAAGTGACATTGTTTTACATATTTTTGCAAATCTCTTTAATGTCTGGCTTAGTAGAAGCTATAATCTCATAGTCTGCTTCTGCATTCAATCTATTGCTAAATGTCATTTTGATTGAAGTATATGAAGAAAATCTGACATCACACAGATATGCAATTGGAAAAGGGAGGCAAATTTTAGTAGGCAAATAATGCCTTTATTTATTATTATAAAAATAGTTTTGATCTTGTTATCTCCCTGAAAGGATCTCAGGTATCTCTCAACTTATTAGAATACACCTAGAAAACCAACTACTCCTCTAGTTTATCACTGCTCTACCAAGAAATGGAGGGAGTATGTTTCATTATTAGTCTTTTAAAGTAATGATTAATCTTTGCTTTGACCAGAGTTCTGAGGGCTTTTCAAAGTTATTTCCTCTCACATTATTATTATGATCACTATGTAAATTGTTCACATAGTTTTACTAAGTCTAAAAAGAACATACTGGGGCAGCTAGGTGGCGCAGTGGATGGAGCACCAGCCTTAGATTCAGGAGGACCTGAATTCAAATCCAGCTTCAGACACATAACACTTACTAGCTCTGTGACCCTAGGCAAGTCACTTAACCCCACTGCCTAACCAAAAATTAAAAAATTAAAAATTTTAAAATTTTAAAAAATAAAAAGAACACACTAAGATCCTCAAAAAAATTTTTTCTTCATTATTTTTCTCTGAAAATCTATTAGCTTTTCATTAAGATTTTAAATTTAAATTAACATGTGATGAATGTATTTAATAGTGACATTATTTCATTATCTATGGTCCCTTTAAACATATTGTAAACTTCCCCACTTATTTTTTCTAATCATGTCTAATTTCACTGTCACCTTATCTGAGCTCATGATTGCCACCCCCATTTTTTTTAATTCACCTAAGGGATAATGAATTTTATTCTAGTCCTTCATTATGAGTTGTGAGAATGTTTCTATTTCAATTGTGTTCCTTGTAAACAATATATTTTAGGATTCTGCTTTCCTATCCATTCTGCTACCTTTCTCCATTTAATTAGTGAGTTTATCCCATTCACATTCATGGTTATGATTTTTTTTTGCTTCATCATATTCTATTATAATATTTCCTCTCTTTGTCCCTCCAACTCTTTTTCTTTTACAAAGAGATATTAGAGACTATCTTGCTTTTCTGTTTGTATTCCCAGTGCTTGGCATATTATGAACACTTTATAATTTTTTTCATTCATGCATTCATTCTAGCTATATGCTTCTTTTATGATTTCTCAAAGTATCATAGTCAAATTTTTTTTTGTTTGGTCATGATTTTTAGAAAATCCAATGATTCTTAAATTCTCTCTCCTCATTCTGTTTTAAAGATCATTTTTTTCTGTAATAAATATCTCATTTCTGATTTTTAGCTTTTTGACTTTGTTCTAATATTTTTGTGTGTCTCATTGAATAATTGAATTCATTTGCTCCCAGGGGATCTGGGTTGGGTTTCTTTCATATTACTATCTTAGCTAGAAATCCTCTCCCATTTTTTTCATGAGCCAGTTAGGTTTGTTAACATTTTTAAAACACATTTAAAAAAATAAATACAGAAGGGAAAGGAAGAGAAGGGAAGGAAAGGGAAAGGAAGAGATTATTTGAAATACATGTCTGCCAAACCCTAGAATTAAGACATAGCAGGTTACATGATCACAATTCCTTGCTAATATTCTCAAACCACTGGGCACATTTATACCCCATCCATATCATTTAGGAACCATGCTCTTAATACATTTCATCTTCTGCTTTTCTGTTCAGGTTTTATAGTGAACCAATGTCTTTTCATTGGCTTTAGTAATAAGCAGAAGGGAAAAGAGGTAAAATGGGAAAAACAGGAAGAGGAGTAGGAAGTTAGAATTTAGAAACACTATTATGTATTTATATTCATAGGAGACTGCCCAGACATCTAAATTAATTGTGATTACATGCACAGTAGATAGCACATGTTTTCTAAGCAATGTGACACCCTGTTTATGTTTAGTTATGTTAAGCATTGGATGAGGTGTTCAAGTTGAGTCACTGGACTAATACCAACTTAGAGAATTCAGCAACATGCATTCCACTTGTCCAAGTGCAGAAGACCCCTGCTGATGGTATGTCCTGCTGTGGTTTTACACCCATGATGTTAAATGTCATTTCAAAGATCAGTATTTCCTTTTGGCTCTTCAAAAACTTTTGTCTCTTTTGTTGATGAACCACATTAATTTTAATTTTTTTAAGTTTTGTGAATGGTGAAAACACATTTAATCTCCTCCCTTCTAGATGATCATGCTTAATTATGGGTTTTTTTTTTTTATTTTCTGAGTGGAGAACCTGTTTTGCTTTCTTTCCCATATATTATCTGTTTTCCTTCTCTAACACTTGTACCAAAGTCATTTGCCTCTCCCTTCTTCCACTTCTCCCCTGCTACTCACTCAGTTTAGAATGAGTATTCTTCTCTTAAAGAGAAGACTGAAAAAACTTTCTAAGATTTTCATTCTACTAAAGCAGCACAAATGAAAGAGGGCAGAATTTATGTTAACTGAGTCATATCTGACAATTGGTCTGCTATAAAGTATACAGTTCTACTGTATTTTCCTAATTGTTTTCTCTGCATTTCTGTTTTAAGCAAGTTGTCCTTTTGCTACTATAATGTGATGTTGTGTGATTAGTACTAAATAATCTAGGGGTGAAGAGGGATTCAGATAGGGAAAATGGAAGGTCAGAGCAGGGGCTGAATAGATAGTGAACCCAAACCAAATTCTAGGGACCTGGATGAAACATGAGGAATATTATATAACTAAATGTTGAAAATAGGGGAAACAATTTCTGGCAGTATGAAAAATAGGAACACATCTAGAAAGGAGAGAATGAGTAAGGTCTTTTGGGGCAAGAATGTGTTAACCAGAATGGTTGGAGCAGAAGGTTGAATTTCTATAATCATTTGGGAGAGGCAGTGTGGTACATTGGGAAGAGTACAAGCTTTGGATCCAGTCAGAAAACCTAGACTGAAATCTTGTCTCAGTCACCTGTGTGATCTTGAACAGATGATTTAACTTTCTTGGGCCTCAGTTTCCTCATCTGTAAAATGAGAGGATTCAAATGAGATGGGCTTCTGATTTCAGCATTACATACAAATACATACAAATAAATATCTCCAGATGAGATTCATTGAAGGATATCAATATCAATATAGGTATCAATATCCTTCAATGAATCTCAATTGGATACATACTTTTTGCTTGGGTCTTCTCTCTTTTAATCTTTGTAGGTTGAATGCTGATTTACCAGAAAGTTACTCATTTGGAAAAGCATTTGTTATCAAATGAGTAGGAATTAAAATGAGTAGAAAAACCTGATGAATTCTGGAACAAAAGAAAAAATCGCATGAAAGTAAAAAAAACAGCATTAATTTGTTAAGTAATTTGCTGAAACATCATTAAACATCAATGAGTACGATTATACATTTTGAGCTATTTATATAAAAATGAATTCTAACATAAAGCTAAGTAGGGAGGATTATTGATTCTTCTCTCTGTGACTCCTCTCTCTCTCTCTCTCTCTCTCTCTCTCTCTCTCTCTCT
>NW_020954585.1:16765472-16901092 GCF_900497805.2 Vombatus ursinus
CTCTCTCTCTCTCTCTCTCTCTCTCTCTCTCTCTCTCTCTTTCTCTCCCCCTCCCTCTCTCCCTCCCTTCTCCTTTCTCTTTTGTTCCTCCCTCTCAAACATACATATAAGTATTTTTCCTTTAAAAATGTTAGACTTGGGGAGGGCGGAGCCAAGATGGCAAGTAAAAAAGCAGTGACTTGCTTGAACTCTCCCCCAAATCCCTCCAAATACCTGTAAAAAAAATGGCTCTGAATGAATTCTAGAGCAACAGAACCTACAAAAGGACAGAGTGAAACAAATTTCCAGCCCAAGACAACCTGGAGGGTTGGCAGGAAAGGTCTGTTGCGCCAGGCTGGGAGAGCAGTACTGTTCAGCATGGGCCTGGCAGGCAAAGACCAGGCCTCAGCAAACCTGGAACAATCCTCAGGGGATTGAATCAAGGGGAGCAGTGGCATTTTCCAGACTTCTTAATCCACAAACACCAAAGACAACTTAGAAGGTCAGTAGGAAATGTCTGACCTCAATGAGAAAGGAGATCGATCTGGCCCCAGCCCCGGCACAGCCCTGGGGTGGCAGCTGCTTTCAGAGCTCTCAGCCCACAGACAGAATGGGGATCAAGTGGCTGATCAGAGGAGGATTGCAGAGATCTCTTTGCTGGTGCTGAGGCAGGATTCTCTTGCTTTGCCCTTGTTTGGATCTGGGTCACAGTTCTGGGTGGTGGTCCTGGGGCAAGGAGGAGTGCTGGCATGGTGGAACTTGTGGCAACGGTGGAAAGGGAATCCTCCTCACAGTTCCAAGACAGAAAAGAGTACTTGTGGTCACTCACAGGCCAGAGAGAGGAGTAAACACCTCTCCTTTGATCATACCATCTTGGAAGAACTGAAAATTTACAGGTCTGTAGAAGTATCTCTGAAAATAGCTATACAAAACCCCTGAAGCTTGGGAGAGTACATCCTCCGCACTGGAAGCAGACCCCTACCTTAACAAAGAATTTAAAAGTCAAGTAATTGGCTGGGAACATGAGCAAACAGTGCAAAAAAGTCAGACCATAGAATCTTACTTTAGTGACAAAGAAGATCAAAACATACAACCAGAAAATTGTTAGACTTGGGCTCTAGAAGACCTGCATTTGAACCTCACTTATAGTGCTTATTAGCTCTGTGACTAGGAGCAAATCACTTAACCTTTCTGAGACTCAGTGTCCTCATCTATAATTTGGGGATAATAATATCTGTCCTTGGAATTGTTATGAGATTCAAATAAGATCACTTGTGCAAACCATAAAGTACTATACAAATGCCAGTTTTTATTGTTATTTTTATACTGTTTGTTCAGTTCTGCTTTCTGTCCTTTACATTACAGTACTTTGTATATCTTGCCACATTATTCCTAACCTTTTTATTTATCATTTTAAATGTATCACACTGTGACATCCTGCTGTTTTTTAACCATTTTTCTACACCTGGCTTCTAATTTTCCCATGTTATAAATGTCACCTGCTAATATCCTTGTACAGATCATTAACTTTGTAAAAATAATGCTTTAACAGTTAAAAAAATGATCAAGGGGTTGGTTTCAGAGAAATGCGAGAAGACTTGTAGGAAGTATGCAGAGTGGAGTGAGCAGAACCAAGAGAAAAACTTCTATGATGACAATATTGTAAAGCCTAATGACTTTAAAAGACTTCTACACTCTGATCACCACAATGACCAATCACAACCCATTTACCTTGATAAAAATGAGATAATCAGAAAGCAACTTGAGATACATTTTTTTTGGACATGGCCAATATGGAAATTTGTTTTCTTGATATACATGTTTTTAAAGAGTTTTTTTTTTCATTTTTTCAATTGGAATGTAAAAAAAGGAGAAGGGGGAGGAGAGAAGACAGATCATGAAAATTAACATAATAATTTTAAAAATGTTTGATAATGTTTTGATCATGTATTCTAAATAGTGGGATTATTTTATCTAAGATATAGTTTTTATTAATTTTGAAGTACACAAAAGGAATTTCTCTGAAACTTGTTTCCAATTATTTGAAATACCTCCAGCAATGAATGTATATACCTATATAACCATCATGCTTCTCCATTAAGTTTTTTTTTCATTTATTTTTGCTAACTGGATGAGTTCCAGGTGATATCTTTTAATTTACATTTCTTTCATTTAATTTTCCCCTTGTGATTATTTGCAATTTTATATCATCCTCTCTTAATTGTTTATTTGTAACCTTTGGTCACTAAATAAATGGTAATTAGATAATGTTCTTAAATGTTTTTGATAATAGTAACTCACATTTACATAGGATTTTAAGGCTTACAAAGCACTTTCTTCAGAATAACCCTGTGAGAAAGGTATTGCAAATATCACAAATAACAAATGAGGAAACTGTGTCAGAGAGGTTGAGATTTCCATGCCCCTCACCTAGCTATTGTGGGAACTGAGACCCAAATTCAAGTGTTTTGATCCCAGATTTCATGCTCTTTTCAACTATATCACACTCCCTCACAGCTCTGTGTATATTTTATATTTTATACATCAAAGTTTTCAGTTGAGACTTTTGAAACAATCCAAAAGTGAGGGGATGGGGACCGTGGGTTTTTAATCTAGGGTTCACAGACTCTGAAAAGGTATGTAGATACACTGCAGGGGGTCTGTGATCTTGGATGAGGACAACAAAATTGCATCTTAATTTTCAACAACCACTAACTGAAATTTAATATCTCCTTCAATTACTTTTAAAAACTATTTTGTGAAGGGGCCAGAGGTCTCACCAGTCTGACAAGGAGTCTATGACGTGAATTAAAGAGTTAGGAACTCCTGACCTAGACTAAGTTAGTGGCTGTGAAAATGGAAATTAAGAGACAGAAGAAATATCTTGAAGGAAAAACTGACAGGATTAAAGGAATATAGAACACTAAGTAGAGAAAGGAAAAGAGTCAAACAAAGATGACCCTCAGAATATACCAGGTGACTGGCATAAACCTTTGGGAATATGGCCTATAAAATATGTGCAAAAATTAGTGGAGGTTTTTTTCTCTTTAGTGCTAAATTTCTCATCCAGAAACATTTTTAAATGTCTTATGGGAAGTGATTTAAATACCAAGATGGAAAAGGTAAGTAGAGGAAGTTGACATGAAGATGGGATGGGGGACATTCAGAAATATGGTCTTTTACAGCCTTTGATAAATCAAAGGAACACTAGAGTGGGAGTCTAAGCCTAGCTCCCACACTAACTAGCCGTGTGATCTCAGGCAATTCCCTGAGTCTCAAAATTTCCTCATTTGCAAGATCTCAATATATTATTTTAAGGATGAAATGAGATAATACATGCAAAGTGTTTTCTAGGCATTCTATACAAATGATCCTAGTTTTCTAACTGTTTTTCATTTTTCATAGCTAATTGAGTATAAATCAGCTAGACCTGAGTTTTAAGTCCGGGCTGTCAACATTTAGTTCATTTGCTGCCTGATACACTTTTGTCATGACATTTTAGAAGCATGGTTCAGATTTCTCTCCCTTTGTTGTGAAGGAGAGTGAATCAACTTGCAAATATCACAGAGGCTACATCCCTATCAAATTTAGTTGTGTGTGTCAGTTGCAGAATTTACAGTTTTGCTTTTGTAACTAACAAGGATATCTTCAGAGAAGTACTTCAAAAGAAAAGAGAAAGGAGGAAAAAATAAGATAAAGATTTCTGATAGCCACTGTAGTAACACAATCTTGAAATGTGTGAGCTGTGTCAAATAAGGTACATTGTGTAGTTTTCTGGATGAGGTTAGCCTGGAGTCCCAGCGAGTCCCATACCAAGCATGCTCCAGTCATTTGTGCCTGTCAAAGAAGAACCATTTGCTCCTGAGCCCAGTTGTGATACCAGGGGCACTTGCCAAAAATTCTAGTGTAGCTCGTGTGGCACTTCAGGCAATGCCCTGTAACTGTCTGACCATCCCACACTGCCTGCTGCAAACTTCTCAAAATGGGGTTGGTCTTTTGCTGACACTGAATCAATCCTAAATATCCCCTGTCACCAAATCCAAAATAAATATGAGTGACAGATGAAATAAAGGTATTCACTCAGTGAGACATATTACAGAGAGGAAGCCTGAGATAAAGACATCCTCTTCAGCACTCAGGACAATCCATTGATTTGGGTGAAGAGGTTGCTATTTGAAAAGTAAGCCTTTTATGATTTAATAGTATACATTATCCTGTGCTTAAGATTATGACTTTTATCCTGGGATAGGTTTGTGTATGTGTGTGTGTGTGTGTACTTTTCTAGAACTGACAATAGTATGTAAGACGACTCAAGCTCATCTTGCACTTTTTCCTTTAAAAAATTTCTCTCTCTCTTTCATATATATGTATATATGTATGCATAAATATATATAGCCACAATACAAATATCTTTTCTTTCTTTCTCTTTCTTTTTCTTTCTTCTTTTCTTTTTCTCTCATCCTTTTCTTTCCTTCCTTCCTTTCTCTTTCTTTCTCTCTTTCTTTCTTGTCTTGTTCCCCCTCTGCATTTTTGACCCTTCTCTTTCCCTGCCAAGATAAATCATTCTTCCCTCCTCTTTCCAAACTTCTTGGATTAAATAATATTCTTTTTCGTATTGTTTTTCTATAAATTTTCCTTTTCATTGTTCTGATTTCTATCCACCTCTAATCTATCTTAAATTTCATTTTCCCACTCATGGTCTTACCCTCACTTGTTCCTTCTTTATTTTCACTCTGTCCCTCAGAAAGATAGAGCTTCTGGAGAACCAATTTCGAGTTCCTTCTTCTTTTCCATTTTTTAAAAATTTGATAATGTCACTCACCCTTTACCCTGTGTATTTATTCTTCGGGGGAGGGGGACATTTTTCTTCTGTACCTCACTCTTAATGAATATCACTCATGAAGAAATTAGTATCATATGATGGGTGGCATTCTTTATCCCAAGTCATCCAGTGTTGTCCTACCCCTAGCCTTTATCATGATTACCTACCATTTCTAGTATGAAACTACGCTATTCTAGTTCTATGTCCTCCCTAACATGCTGTGTACTGACCACTCTTGGTGACTTTTATATCCCATCCTGGGAGGGATCGAGTGCTTGAATGTACAATCCTTAGTTACAAGAAAATAATCTCTGAGTGTTTGCATTTCCTCTAGGGGAAAATTTATATATAATATATAATCATTATATACAAATATACATATCTTCCTGTATATGTATATATATACATTGTACACACATATAATTCCCTTGCCTCTTACCAAAGCCATACACCTCCCTCAACCCACAAGAATATTCTTTAATGGCGTTCAGTCATTTCCCCTTCTAGGGCAGGAACTGCCTTTCACTTCCTCCCTCCATGTCCCTTCCCTCCTTTACTTTTTTTCTTATTCTCTCACAATCTTTACACTCTTGTTGAGAGACTAAAGAAATTATTGTATATTTTCTTTTTGTACCTAGGCTGAGTCAGAATGCATCTTCGTATCTCTTTCTTTCTTCCTCTCTCCTTATCAAGCAATTCTCAAATTTGTTATTCCTTTCACAAAAGATATTGATTCACTAACAGGAACATGAAGGATTTAATCTATTTTAATTTTTCAATCTTCTTAAATCATTAATCTATTAGGTCCTTTTTGTCCAGTGATGATTCTTTATGTTCTTTCTTTTACTCTTCAGTCCACTTGATTTTTTTTAAAAAAAAATGCCTATAAATACGAAGGAAATTATTTAATTGCTTTTTCTTGAAAATTGTACTTATTTAGCTTTTTTTGCCATTCCTTTATCTGTAATATTTGAAATTCCTGCTCACTTCTAGGTTTTGTAGGATGTAGGATAGTCTTTTTTTTTTTTTTTTTTTTTTTTAGGGAATGCTTCAAATGTCTTCCTTTTGTTGAAAGTCTATCTTTTTCTTTGTTGATTATATTCAACCTTGCAGGATATGCTGGTTTAGGTTGAAACCTGAGTTCTTTAGCTTTTTGAAATATCAGTTTCATTTTTTCCCCTAATTTCTCATGACTATGGAATTATTCTGAATTACTTTAATTGATGTTTCATCATGAATGAAGGTCTTTTTCTTGATTGCTCACCAAATTTGTTGCTTGGTAATAAACTTTTGAAATTTCGCCACCATATGCCTTGGAGTTTTAAGCACTGGATTTTTCCGTGGTAGCAATCTGGAGTCAATTAATCAGTACTTTGTTGACTGAATTCAAAAGTGCGGAAAATCTTCTTGAATTGTTTCCTGTAATATAGCATCTAGACTTTTTAAAAATATATTGTGTTCTTCTGGGACACCTATGATCTTTAATTTCTCTGGGAGTCCTATTTTCAAGGTCTATTGTTTTTACTACTATAGACTCCACATGTCCCATCAGAATCTTTTGTTTCTCTTCTAAAATATTTCTTCTACCTCCATATTTTTGTTCTCTAGACCTGCCATTTCCTTTTTTCAAAATTTCTGTTTCTTTAGAGAGATTCTCCATCATGCATTCTAAGTTCTACGACCTATGATTTTCTTTCATTGATTCTGATTTGAGAATTCTGATTTCTGGGGCAGCTAGGTGGCACAGTGGATAGAGCACCGGCCCTGAAGTCAGGAGAACCTGAGTTCAAATCTGGCCTCAGACCAAACACTTGACACTTACTAGCTGTGTGACCCTGGGCAAGTCACTTAACCCCAATTGCCTAAAAGAAAGAAAGAGAATTCTGATTTTTGATCCTAATGTCTTCTTTTAGTTTTATTTCTCTTTTGAAACATTCTAGAATTGCTTGCCTCTTGTTAAATGATCTCTGAGAAATTCACAAAATTCTCTTTTTCACTAGGAATAGGATACATGAGAATTTTTATAGGTGGCACAAATTACTCATAATATAATGCATTTTCAGTATTCCATGGTCTTTGAATTTTTAACCATTTTCCCTTAAGTCAATATGAGTCTCACTTTTGGTGTATTTGCTTAGGAGGTAGGCTTATACCTACTCTATCTCTCTTGAAATTTTTGTGGGTTTTATTTTTGTCTTTTTCTTCAATAACCTTTACCTTTTCTTTGGCTTCCCTCCTCATTCTCAGCCTCTCATTCTGCTGTGGCTGAAGAGTTTCCTGGTGTTGGAGGGTGTTCAGCTGACTCCCTGTTCAGAGCAAGCTCAGTGGGAAAGGACTAACCCAAGTTGGGCTTCTATTCTGAAGTACAGAAGATCTGATAGAAAGCATACACTCACACACGCAAGTTCATGAAATATGTACATATATATATGCATATATATATATATACACTGTATTTCAATATAATTGGTTTCCTTTGTATTCCATTCCATTTTATTCATTTAGGAACATCATTCTGAGAAAGGAGCAGGTTTCACCAGACTGCCAGAGGGATCCATAACACATACACACATATATAAAGAGTTAAAAATCCCTCTGGTGGCACTTCTTTGTAATTGGCTCTATGCTGCCATATTCTCCCTACCCCCAACCCCACACTCCTCCAGTTACACTCTTTTTCCTTTGAATGAATGGGTAGGATCACAGTAATTCCTTCTGCCTCTTGTGAAGCTATGGGCATGGGGCAGAGGTGGCTAGGAGGTATAGTGGATAGATCAGTGAAACTGGATCAAATCCAACCTTAGACACTTATTAGTTGTATGCCATTGAGTAAGTCATTTAATCTCTGTGTGTCTCAGTTTCCTCAAATATAAAATGATAGTAATGACAGCATCTATCTCACAGGGGTGTTGTGAGGATAGAGTGAAATAATTTTCATCAAGTGCAGTACTTGGCAAATAGTAGGAACTTAATAATTTTTCCCCTTCCTTCTTTTAAAAGAGTAATTATTGTAACAAAACTCGTCGGGGATCTTGGCAGCAGATCATGAAAAACAAGCCTTCAAGATTGCTTGTGTTAATCACACCTGGCCAATGTCATGAACCAGAGGGAGGAATGTTATATAAGGGTTCTAAGTACTCCAGTTGTCCAATGTTATTTCATGAAGCTTTCACTTTTTTGAGGTTTTATCTTCTCATCTTAAAGCTAATTAGTTTTAATTATTCTAGATTTGGTGTGTATTATATGAGATTGTTAAATTGGATGAGTATGTGGAAAATACTCTCCCATCTTGCCAATTACATGAGTCACATTTCTTTTCTTTAAAAAAAAAAAAGCCTAGCATTTATATAACACCTTGTGGTTATTATTCAGTTATTTCAGTTGTGTCCAAGTCTCCATGACCCCATTTGGAATTTTTCTTGGCAAAGATACTGGAAGGTTTTGCCATTTCCTTCTCCAGTTCATTTTACAGATGAGGAAACTGAGGCAGACAGGGTTAAGTGACTTGCCCGGGATCACACAGTAAGTGTCTGCAGCCAGATTTGAACTCAAGAAGTTAAGTCTCCCTGACTTCAGGCCAAGCACTTTATCCATTGAGCCACCTAGCTGCCCATATATAGCACCTTATGCTTTGTAAAGTACTTTATGTAATAGTAATTAATAATCTCATAGCTAGCATTTATATAGCACCTTAAATTAGCAAGACATTTTATATATCTTATCTCATTTGATTCACACGACAACCCTGGAAGATAGTTGTTATTGTTATCCCCATTTTACAGATAAGGAAACTGAGTCCTGGAGAGTATCTTGCCCAAAGTCACACAGTTTGTAAGTGCCTGAGCCTGAATTTAAACTAAGGTCTTCCTGATTCCAAGTTGAATGCTCTGTCCACTATACCATTTAGCTACTTCTGCAATTCCTTTACAATAGGCTTTAAGAAACATTTTTGTTGTTTAATTTTTTTCTGTATTATTTAGAAACCATATTAAAAAGGAAAATAAGCCTGTGTGTAGCTTTTCTAGCTCACCTGGGCTTTCTAATTTCACTTCTAGAGATGGCATTCTTATCTTTGCTTTCAGCTCTTTGATGGAAGGAAATGACACACTGTGTGTTTTGAAAGAATGATCTTACAGAGCTTACAAATCTCTAGAATAAGAAAGTTAGTATAGTCGGGAAGGATCAATACCTTTAAAACACCGAATACTAGCAAGCTTCGCAAGTAGCTTTTTTTTTTTTAAGCTTAAAAATGGGCAGACATTCATTTTAATAGAAAAGCAAGACACTTCACCCAGGATTATACTGGAGTCAGCTTCAGCTAACTGGCCAAAACCAATTGTTAAATTTTCAGTGTGAGCGTTTACACCTCAGAAATAAGAACAGATCAGGGTTTAATTTATTGTTTTCTTGATTGTCTAGACTTAAGAAAGTGCTACTGCAGATCAATCTTAAAAGGGTGCCCTGTGTAAATTTCCTCCCCTCCCTCTTTTAGTTGTCACCAGAGCACTTCTGACCCCAATCCCAAAAGTTTTTTTTTTTAAAGGAGAGGCAGTGTAGAGCAAGGGAAAGACCGCTCAATTTGGAGTTGAGGACATGAGTTCAAAACCATCTCCCCTAGTTATTACCAGTGAAACTCTGAACAAGTCATTTAACTTCAGGTCTCAATCTCCTCATTAGTGACATGAGGGAGCTGGACTAAAAAGAAGATTTTGAAGTTTCTGAGGAGGTTGGGCTACATAAATAACCTCTAAGGTCCTCTCTACATTCTAATTCTAAACTAAGCACTAAGAGGTGTTATGAACTTTTTGTCTATTTTTAGCAAATCTCAGAAATCTCACTCTAAACCTTAAGGCTTAAGGGACATTACTGTTGCCTTGAATTTCCTTAATACTCCTTCTGAGGATGTCCCAGACAGTCTAGTAAAAAGTCACGAATACTTTTGTACCTCAGGACATTACATTTTGTGGCAATGACTTGGGATGAAAATGGAGAGACATAAACAGGAGACTCTTTTTCATCAATCACAGACATTAAAGTTGGCCTCCATATTTTTAAAACACTAAAATGAACTTATTAAAATGGCTAACAGTTTTACTGTTATACTGTAACACTAATTGGGATGTAAACTTGATTTCTGGTCAGTTCTTTTGTTCTATCACCTTAGCCTGTAAGCAGTATACTGATTAGTTAATAAGACTCCATAATTTCATGATAAACAGTCTTTTTTGTATGCTGACCTTTCCATTTACATGGACAGTATTTATTCAGCACAGACAGTCATGGGTCATTCAGTCACTTTTCAATAAATTGTCATATTTCTAAGCTACTGGTGAACAAACAGCACCATCCAGGAAAACAAAAGCTTAATTATCTGTGATTTACACATCAGAGAACATTTAAAATAAATGTTAAGAGTTGATAGACATCAAACTATTTGCTTTCTTAAATTCGTTAATGCCAAACATCCTAATGAGTTCACATATCACATAACATTTGTTTTAACCTATTTCTAACGATGATGAAAATAACAATGGTAACAGCTAGAATTATGCCAAAAATAAGAACACTGAATAGAGTTAGATGGGACACTTTAAATTGGAGGCAGCTACATTGCACAGTGCTTAAAGCCCTAGGGTCAGGATAGACCTGAATTCAAATCCTCATTCAGACACTTAATAGGTCTGCAACCCTGGGAAAGACACCAGCTCTCTGCCTCAGTTTCCTCATATGTAAAATGGGGATTATAATAGCACCTACTTCCCAAGATTTTTGTGAGGACAAAATGAGATAATATTTTTAAATTGCCATAAAAATGCTAATTATGATAGTAAGCTGAGAGGCAATCTATTCCAATGCCCATTTTCATGATGAGGAGACTGAGGCCAAGATCTCAGTGACTTGCCAAAGGTCACACTCGGAATGAATAGAAGATCTCCTGACTCCTCGTACAACATTCTTTTCACCATCAACGATGATGCCTTACATTTATACCATATTTTTTTACTTTGCAAAACCCTTTCATACAAATTAATGAAATGGAAAGAGGACTGGAATTGGAGTCAGGGAACCTGGGTTTTAAGTTGAACTCTGACACTCCTATGTGACCTTGGGCAAGTCACTTCCCAGGACTTCCATTTCTTCACTTGCAAAATGAGAATGGACTATTCGACCTTTAAATTCCCTTCTAGCTATATATCCATGATCCTATAATAATCTCATTTATTTATAAGCCCAGCTTCGTATTTCCCTTCTCTGCTAAGAAAATATTTATATAGAATACTTAGAAAGCTATCTTGGAAATTATCTAGTTAAAGTCTTTCATTCTTCAGATGAGGAAAGAAACCTTGAGAAAGTATGCCTTGTCTAGTTGAATGTAAGTTCCTTGAACAGGGTATAAGCTCCTTGAGGGTAGGAATTGTTTTTCATTTTTGTCTTCAAGTTCCCACCACCTAGCACAGTTTCTGGAGCATAATAGACATTGCCAGAGGCATGCTCAAGTGTGAGCACATACACTTGGGAAATCACAAAGTCAATACCAATCAGGGTTTGATTTTTTTTTTTTGGTAGATTGCCTAGACTTAAGAAAGTGATAGAAAAAAGTTGAGTAACACAGATCAAACTTTAAAGTGTGTCTTGCCATACATTTCGTCCCCCAAAAAAAGAGTCAATTGTTAAACATTTACCAGCATTATTCTACACTTAGCACAGTGCCTGACACATAGGAGGCACTTAATAGATACTGGTTAACTGACTAGTTGATTTAATAAATTTTAGCTGAGTTAAATTGAATTCTAACAGTTGCACAGTTAGATAGTGGCACCACAAGAATCTAGCTTTTCTGAGTCCCAATCTGTCCCACTATACCCTGCTTTATTTGCTTGAGGAGGCTGGGGAGAAGCTCTCTACTTTTCTCATTCTATTAACTTGCTCCAGTTGTGTTAGACCTTTAGAATAATTGTATTCTATACTCTAACATTCACTGTGAAATAGCTTAACAAGTATACAGCAGGATCGTACAATACAAGTGGGGAAATACAAGTGCATTTGATGACACCTTAGGAAACAACATAAAGTAACGGAAAAACCCAAAATAGAAACCAGGACATCAGCATTCCTGACCTCATTATTAGTCAGTTCTCTTTTTCATGTAAGCTACAATGGTTTCCAGACACTTTTGATCACATACTCCCATCAATTAAAAAAAAAATTTGAGCACACAACTCTTACATATACATATTTACTTATTTATAATATATATTAGAGCACTGGACCTGGAGTCATGATAGACCTGAATTCAAATATAAATGTAATTTATGGTAATATATCAATGTAATCTATAATTACATATATGCACATATGTATGGGTATATAATGTATGTAATAATATGTATATGTTATGCATATCATGTATAATTATACACATATGTATATAGAACACATATGCATGATATATGCTTATTTATAATATATACATTATATATAATTATATAATATATAAGTATATATGCATATGTGTATCTAATGTACTGGTGATGTTCATAATTTTCATGTATGTGTATTATTATGTCATAATTTCATAGCATATATAATATACATGTACATGTATGTATATAATCTATCAGTGTATCATATTGTGTATTACATACACATATATGTATAGATGTACCACCTCCTTCTCAGAAAGGAGGAGACTGGGACCCTGAACAGCAGAGAGAGGGAGCAGAACAGAAGGAGGGAGCAGAGCAGAGAAATTCTGGGGAATTAGGGGAACACTAGCAGGATGAGACCCATTCTCCCACCCTCTGATCAGTCAATAACACACCCTTGGAGTCAGTTCATGCCCCTTCCTGAGATGAGGCCACATTGGTCTTCTTCTCTCCCCTAGGGACTCTGACCCATACTTTGGAGAACACTAGTCTGCAAAATAAAGTGAAGAACTGCATAGTTAAGAATTTGACTACTGTAGACTAGGTAACTAAAATCATATTGAAGTGACTTTGACTTCAGGATTGTCTTTTTTTTTTGTTGTTGCCTGCAACAACCAGATGATTTTGTTGTTTAAATACAAGCATAGGAAATTCTCCAATACTGTGACTAGCATGTCACAATCTTGATTAATTCCTAAATCACTCTGAGATATTCTCATTTTGTGAAACTCCTTTAGGATTTCCCCCCATTTGCCATACAAAGAATACATATTTTTTTTATATTATCTAAGTGAACTTTAACATTTGCCCTTTGTCATCCACAACAAAATTCATTAAAGAATTGCATCAGGCAATACTCTTGTTGAGTGTAATTCCTTTCATTTGTATTACCACACTAAGGAAGTTCAGGCAGTCACTGTGTAAGGAATGAAAGCAGCATTTATAAGTAATAACCTTCAGGACTAGACTAAATATTCTTCAACTCTGGGGCTGCCCATAGGCAATAGATAATAGCAGAGAGAAGAAGAATTTTGTGTTCAGTATGTGTGTGCTGGCCTTTTATGTAGACTATTATTTCAAAGATATTTGTCATTGAAGGAAGGAGAGTTAGAAAATTACGTAAGACCTCTTTTTGCCTGAGTAATATAACTCTGGGTAGCCTGTTATTCCCAGCGGGCTTTCCCTGTATTGTTTGCAGGCCTGAGGAAGTCTTGTGTGCTGGCCTATGCTGTGAGCTGCCTGATGGGACTGGGTAATGATGACTTTGTGCCATGTCACTGCTAGTTACATCCTTGACATTACCTTTCAAGCCCTTCCTCAATCCCTCTGGAATGTCTGGGTCAGAGGTATCGGGATCCTGAAAGGGAGACATCATGAAATACTGACTGGTTGTATCTATATGATCCTGAGAAAACTGATTGAAAAGCAAAACATTTAGAAAACTGTGACGTAGTCTGCAATGCGTCAACAGCTGTTGAGGCAAACTTTTCCACTGAATGGATCAATTCAGTTATTTTGTTATCATGTATAATATGACTAGCTCTACATTTCTAGGGGCAGACAATGGGTTATAATTACCTCCTTACCCAAAGCTGAGTCACTAGATTATGGCTACTTAGATCCATTTATTGAGATTGGTAATGAAGACATTTTATTCTACCAGTAGCACTGCTCTACACAGACATTCTGACGGCTATTCCTATAGATGAGTAATTTAAGAAATTATATTTTCCAGTGACTAATATAGATGATTCATTCTCTATACAAACTATAATCAACATGGTAGAACTACAAACTGTAGTTCAACATAGAGACGAAGGATTTTCTCCTTTATATTTCCAAGAAGAATGGCATTTCTCTCTCCATTTGAAGCCAGATGAGGAAAACTAAGAAAATTATGACAATTTTTTTCTTTTGAAATGTGGCACTCTGGTGTGGTGGTTAGAAGGCCATCACTGGAGTCAACAAGATGTGGGTTTACATCTTATCTCTGATACATACTACAGCAGTGTGTGGATCCCTTGGGATAAGCAATATTTTTAATATGATTTCATTTTTGACAGCAATGATTGTGATGTATGTTTTATTGACCTTAAGCTGACTCAGAATGACTGAGCTTAACCAGATGAAAACAGATTGAACCAATTTCCCCACAATTTGAAAGTTCTCTGCCAGCTGGGTGTTAAATTTCATTCCATACAAGCATTTCATTGCTCTCTTTTGTTGTGCTTTTAATTCTGTAGTTGTTAAGACTAGATATTACTCCAAAGAAATGTACAAAAATTGTAGCTTCTTAGATCACACTTCAATGACTATTAGAGCTATTGCAATGGCTACTGGTATAGGGAATTCTAGTGTTTCAGGTATCATTCAAACCTGTAATAAAATAGGATCAGTCATACAGAAGGGCAAAGGAAAGTTTTGTTGAGAGAAACAGCACCACAAATGATAAACAACTGCTGCAAAACAGCCTATTTAATCCTCAGAAAATAAGCAAAGACCTTCAGAGGGATTTGGAAACTATAAAGGTTATTACTGATTCTTCTACCATGTGGTAGAGGAATAGACTTCTTGAAATTGAAAAAACAGAAAGACTAATAAAAATAAACAAAAAAGAAACCAGTTGCTAATCATTGCTATGAAGTAAAATAACTTGCCATGAGCAAGACAATACAAAGACTGGAGTATTGGAAAAAAGTCACTTTTATTGATAAAATTCACTTTTTCATTCAAATGTATTCCCAAACCATTGTCAGAAGGTTGTATGAGCCTATAAAATCTGAGCATGTTCATTAGACTGTAAAATTTTTACCCTAAAAATATTTTGGGGAATTTTTTACTTCCAGTAGGCCTAGAAGTCTTTTCCCTAATGAAGGAATTTTGAACTCTAATAAATATGTTGATATATGAGAAGTAATTGTTCTGGAATCACAGAATTCCCAAATAGAAATAAAATATCAAACATAGTATTGCAGCATGCCACACATTTCAAAAGATTACGAAATTTATGCAAAAAGTGAAAATAAACATTTCACTGGCTTGGAATCATGACAGATCATTTTGAATGTCTATTGGCTGTAATCAAGGCTAGAGTTGAAGAAATGGAATTTTTGTCTAAAGTATGCTTCTTAAAGTTTGGTCCTTGAATAATATGCATACTGAGTCTATCGCTAGAATCAAATTCAAAGCCTTTACAATTTGGTAGGACCAATAACAGAGCTTATGTGCCATTCCATAGCCTTCAATCAATAAAGATGTATTGGGTCCCTATTGTGTGTCAGGCACTCTTCAAGCCATTGGGAGTAAAAAGAGTAAATGAAATGATCCCTATCTATAGGGTGCTTAAAATGTATACATATTAAAATATATAATATAAATACATGTTAATTTGATGGTGAAAAACAAAAAGGCCAGTTTTCTGAACTGTATAATATATACAGTGGGTAAAAAAGTTTATCATCATTATATTTATGAGTGTTTTTCAACTTACTAATGTCCTTCTGAAAGAGTGGTTCCAAGAGCTAAACATAGTAATCTTGGTGTGGGTATAATAAGGCTGGGAAAGATAGGTTAAGGCTAGATTGTAAAGAGCTTTAAAATGTCAAACAGAGGAATTTATATTGGATCCTGGAAGTAATAGGGAGCTCCTGTAGTTTTTTGAGTAGGAGAGTTACAGGGTATAATTTTAGCTTTAGGAAAATCACTTTGACCATTATATGGAGGAGGTTGGAGTACAGTGAGGCTTCATAGAATTGAAGAATATGAGTTGGAAAAAAAAACAGTGGGGCAGCTAGGTGGTACAGTGGATAGCGCACCAGCCTTGAAGTCAGGAGGACCTGAGTTCAAATCTGGCCTCAGACTAAACACTTGACACTAACTAGCTGTGTGACCCTGGGCAAGTCACTTCACCCCAATTACACACACAAAAAAGAAAGGAGACTGATGTACTAATCCCCATATTGGCCACTGAGCGGGAACAGCTGCTGTCTCAGTAAGGGAGAAACTCTGCCATCTTTCTCTCTTTCCCAATTGTCTGCAGATTATGCTAACGTTATTTGAAGCAATCCACAGGAAGGTAGAAAAGAGAACTATTGACCTTTTCCCCACTCTGGGAGAAATGTTGAACTGGAATCATACAGCAACAAAGGCACATAGACAAATTTAGGTGAACTTGAGCCTTGGGGCCCTGGTTGCCTCTTCTGTCTGTTGCTTTCTTGAATATAATTGACTAAATAGCAATACCTTAGGTGGACATGCCCAGCTTTGGAAAATAACTTTGTAACTTTGAGTGGTTTGGAGAATTTGGGTCTCTTAGTCATACCTAGCAGTCAGTAAGGTGATTCTGCATCAGAGAAAATGACCACCAATTAGGGGAGGAGCTCTGTTTTTGGCCTCTCTTGATAGAAAGCATGGACCTGGAGGGAGTTGGACAGTGCAGAGCCAAGGAGAATTTGCAAAATGCCTGTTTAGAAGTCTCTCAAATGATTTATATTTTAGTGACTTTAACTCACCCTCCCAAGAGAGTATAAAAACAGTTATATTACTATATCCTGTTTTGTGTCTCTGGAAATGCATGCTTGTGAACTTTTGTTTTTTTGCATTTAGCATCTTTAGTGTGGAGAAAATAAACAGCTATCCAAAACCTGGTCTAAAATGTACATTGTTTACCTCTCCACTCTTCCCACCCTTCTGGCAAACCCTAGACATGAGTCAAATAGAAGCTTTAAGTAATTTTCCTCCAGGCATGGTGATGAAGTATAGAGCTAAAGTGTAGAAAACAAGAGCGTGACCCTTTTATTAGGCAGTCTTGCTCCCTCAGAACTGAACCCAGTCCATCTACATGCAGCCCTGTCTTCCCTATATTTTCAGTTATTACTATCAGATCTTTCCCAAGTAAAGGTCCTCCTCCTTTAATCCTACTTTTTCTTTGAGTATAGCTTGAAACACTGGTTTGTTTTTAGCTTCTTTTGCCGGCAATTCTGAGCATCAGCCTTCCTAATGCTGTTTTTACAGAACAGTGCCATGATCTTATATTAACTTTTCTGATATCTGGTCTTGCTTCCATCTTCTGTACATATCTTCTTAAAATCTAAGTTGCCATTGTACAGAAAAACAACCTCGAAAGATTTTTGAACTCTGGTCAATGCAATTGTAAAGCACAAAGCCAGAGGATTGAAGATGAAATCCTCTGCTCACCTCCTGTCAGAGAGGTAGTGAACTTAAAATTCAGAGAAACACATACATTTTCAGGCACAGTCAATATTGGCATTTGTTTTGGCAGATTATGCAAGCTTATGATGAGAATTGTATTTTTCATTTTTTTTTCCTTGGGTCAATCAAAGGGTGGTAGTAGAAGGGACAAATAAATAACTACAAATGAAAATAAAACAAAATAAAAGCTAAATTTCTTGGTGAGTTGCCAGTGCATCTATATCAGTCTCTTTAGATAAATCCCATTTTTCTTCTTCAATGAAATGGTTTCTCTTGTGTCTTTGGAATTTCACTCTTGACTATCTCTCTCCTGAACTAATTTCATCTGTAGCATTTTAGTCCATGAGATAATAATGCCCATCATTCCTCTTAACCCTTTGAAAACTGCTTTCCCAAAATCTAAGATGTGTGTTGGACTGTGCTCAGACTTCTTCTCCTTTCATATTACAATCTCTTGAAAGGTGTGTACTCCTCCTTGCAGGGTTCCTATCATTTTCACCAGAGTATTCATTCTCTCTTGTTAGTAAGAATCAGATCCAGAAAAGAATCTGCTTGAGTCTGAGACACAATTTCAGAGGGTGTTGTAATAATGCAGGTGCTAAAGCCCTAGACTGTGAGCTCTCTCATCAAACTGTGAGCTCTCCCATCAAACTGTGAGCTCCTTGAGAGCAGGCATTTTTTTGGTTTATTTTATTTCATTTCTTTGCATCCCTAGCACATAACATAATGCCTTATACACTGTTGGGGGGAGGGATCAAGAATTTATTAAGTACCCACTATGCACTAAGTGTGCTAAGCACTTCACAAATATATCTCACTTGAAGAGGAAAAAACTCTGTGAGGCAGGTGCTACTTTTATCCCAATTTTACAGTTGAGGAAACTAAGGCAAACAGGAGTTCAGTGACTTGTCTAGTCACATAGCTAGTAAGCGTCTGAGGCCAGATTTGGACTCAGGTATTCCTGACTCTGGAACTAGTGCTCTGTGTGCTGCCCCACCTGACTGCCTAGTAAACAATGACTGCTAATTGACGGATTGACAGCTAGTGATATAAGTGGAGAATGGGGGATTGTGGTGAGAAATGTTGTGGAGGTACAATTGACAAGATTTCTGATTGAATATATAGAGTCAAGAAGAAAGAGGAATCAAGGATTACACAAATTTGCCCAACTCACTGAGGCATCCTAGTTGGATGTTAGGGGAGGAATTTGACTATAGAGAGAAACGAAAAGTCTTGATGCATTTTCTATGTCTCCTCTTACTTCCTGTCCTAGAATTCATCAGTTTTTAAAGTTAAGGAAGAGAGAAGGCATCAGCAATATCCACTTTCCAAGTCAATGTCCTACTACTCATCAGGGTCCCATTAATACTGACAAAAGTATTCCTAAGAAAATAGGGAAGCCCTCAGAAGACATTGTCAAGGACACAGCTGTCGCTGACCTTGTGATATAATTATCAGCTCACCTTTTGATGTCCTCGTCTTCTGTGCCTAAAACCTTAGGCAGCTTATAGCAGCTTACAGTGCATAAGAGTTTCCCGTGGACACACTCAAAACAGGAGAATACAAATACAGATTTGCTTCCTTAATCTGCAGTGGTTTGCCAGAAAGGGGTCTCATCTGGCTCTCTTGTTCCACCTCCCAGAAACAGACTTAGCTCCTTAGCCACAGAACAGCAGTATGGAAGACTGGGCTTTCCCTGCTTTTCTATACCACCTGCAGATAACCTCATAGTAAGAAGATAGCTAATGTGCTCACCTAGGTCTATTATAAACAATGGCTGCTTTCCTGTTCCCGCAATTCAACAGCTTTGCCTCCTTGATCATGATAACATTCTTAAACTTTGCTGTTGTCACTGTCGTTCAGTCATTTCCAACATTTTATGACCCCATTTGGGGTTTTTCTGGCAAAGATACTGGAGTAGTTTGCCATTTCCTTCTCTAGCTCATTTTACAGAGGAGGAAAATGAGGCAAACAGGGTTGAGTGACTTGCCCAAGGTCACACAGCTAGTTAAGTTCATGAGGCCAGATTTGAACTCAGAAAGATGAGTCTTCTTGACCTCAGACCTAGCATTCTATCCACTGCACCACCTAGATCCTAATAAGAATGAAGGTAAGGCCCAATGTCTGGGCAAATCCATGTGTTAGAGGAGAGGTCATCTAATTTCCTGTCTGGTTCTCATCCAGAATCTTAGATTTGGAAAGGACCTCAGAAGATATCACATAATCCAAACTGTAGTTACAAGAGAATCCCATCTACAGCATACTCGACAAATTGTCATACACTCTTCCCTTGGAGAGTGAGGAAACTCATTCCATTTTGAGAAATCTCTAATTTAATGAATTCCCCGCCCCCCAAAAAAAAAACCTTCTTATATGCAAGTTCATGCACTGTTCCTAGTCTTTCTTTCTGGGACCAAGCAGAATAAATTTAATTCCTCTTCCACATGACAAACATTCAAATCCTTGAAGACAGTTTTCATGTCCCTGGAACATCCCCACCTCTAAACATCTTAGGTTCATTCAGCCAATTCTAATACGGTACAGTCTCATTCATATCTGCCCTCCTCTGATTGCCTCCCACTTTATTAATGTCCTTCTTAAAATGTGGTACCTGTATTAGAACATTATAATCCAAATGTGTTCTTACCTGGGCAGACTGTGGTTTCCCTAGTCTTAGCAACTATGCCTCCTTTGATATAAATCCAGACATATATCCTCATCTTATACTTATGAAACTGACTTTTTAAGCCTAAGCATAAGATTTTATATACATTCCTATTAACATCCATCTTATTAGATTTGACTCAGCACATTGAGATATGTTCAGATCCTGTCATTTTGTCAGCTATTCACCTCAGCTTTGTGTCATCTGTAGATTTGATAAACATATCATCTATGACTTTATCTGAGTTATTGGTAAAAATATCAAATAGTTCAGGATAGTATTTGTCCCAAGACAAATCCTTGGGATACTCCACTGGAGATCTCCTCCCAAGGTGACACTGAATTATTTGAGGCTAGCCATTCAACCAATTCTGAATTTTACCCTACTCTCTTGGGAGCTATACAAGGCATTCTTGATTTAAAAATGAACTTATTAAATAGTCTCTAATATGTGAAAGCTAGTTTATGGTATAAAAACCCATACAATTACAAGAACATTCTAGGTCAGACACATTTTGAAATTCTTTTCTTTAAAATCTGAATAATGATACCTCTAGTATCTACCTCACAGGATTGTTACGAGGCTCAGATAAGCTAATATCTATTAATTTTTATGAGATAAAGTACTCTGTGAACTTGAAAGTATTTTATAACTATCAATTACTATATTATTATTATTATCATTATTACATTTTGGTCCTTACTTTCCCATACCATAAAGAGAGAAATGAACTATCATAAAATTCTGAAAGTATATCCTAAGCATCCTCCTGTGTATGTTTGTAGGATGAATCTAGCTATTCAATCAGTTCTGAATTTTACCCTACTCTCCTAGGAGTGATCTAAGACATACTTGTATGAGGAGATTTCCTCACATGGGAGCTGTAGTTCTGCATTTGACCATTTAGCTCAAGGAGAACTCAGGCATATGTGTGGCTTTATGGATCACATTCGGGACCTGGAAGGAGTGAAAGTTGAGGTTGCACATGACTGGTATTTCGGTAGCTGTCATTAACAGTCATAGCAGTGGTAGCAAAGAATTCAATAAATAAGCATCTATTAATTGCCTGTTACACGTAAGTCTAGGGACAACCAAAAGGCAATAGAGAAATGCATTGAGGGCACAAGCAGGTTGTGATACATTATAAATGAGGGATTATACAGGAAATGCAATGCCAATAAGGTTTCCAAATAAATGTATAATGAAAAGAGAAGTCAGATGGGTCATACAGTAGAAACTACACATAGCCCTCATGCTCTATTACGTTGAGTAGAACCAGGTGATGAACTTAGGGGAGGCATGGACAGGAGTCACCCAAGATGGGCAGGCATGGATAGTTTTTGATCTATATTTCTGGGGAGATACCATATCAATGAGTACCTGACACATAGGAGGTACTTAATAAATATATATATGTATATATATATATATGTATATATAGACTGACTAACACATCTATTAAAATTTTGAATCATATGCAGGTAGCTTGCAGATGCTGGGGACACAAATGCAAAGACAGAACAGTCCCTGATCTCAAGACTACTAGGATGACTTCAACTATGATCATTTTAAAGGGGCATATGTAATTATTTATTAAGTAACCTTCCAAGTGAAATACAGTGTTCTAGGCCTGCAGTAGAAAGATTTTTTTTTGCTTTTTGGTAAAGCAATCAGGGTTAAGTGACTTGCCCAGGGTCACATAGTTAGTAAATGTCAAGAGTCTGAGGCTGGATTTGAATTCAGGTCCTCCTGACTCCAAGACAGGAGCTCTATCCACTGTACCACCTAGCTGCCCCCAAAGATTTTTTTAAAGAGTCTTTTTAAGAGTAGAAGTGGGACACAGGATGAGGATGGGGATGAAATTAACACTTAACTTTAATAAAAGTTAGAATTAATTTAATTCAACAAGTGTTTAATAAAGTGGATGTCATATGCAAGATACTATGCTCAACATTGAGGGTACACAAGACTAGGTCCTTTCCTCAAAAAGTTTAGGCTATACTAAGAGAAAGTAAATGAATTTGCTATTTTAGCAATTAGGGAAGAAATCAAGCCATGAGTAATTTAAAACCTTAAACGTTTCCATATCAAACATTGGCTACCCATTGCTCTGAGCCTTTTTATGTCATCAGATGCTTAATGCTTTGTTTTGTACTCTGTGGCGGTTTGATAAATCTTTGAGACTGTTAAGAAATCTGGGTAAAGTAGGAGACAGGGCATGATCACTGAGATTGACTGGTAACACATATCAGCTTAACACCTACCCTTAGTCAATGAGTGGTTTTGTTTTTTTTCTGCTTTAGTTGCAGAGTACATCACCCTGGAATGTTCTAACTCTGAGCCAGCCTAAAGGCTGGATTCCTGCCTGGTGTTCGACAGTATTTCATTTATTCTGAGGACTCAAGGCTTCACAGTGTAGTGTAAAGAGTCTTTGATTTGGATTCACACAGATTCTTAAGCTGGAGTTTAGGAAAGGAAAGGGAGGAGGGAGAGAAAGAGACAGGGAGACAGAGAAAAACTGAATTTCAAAAAAATCAATTTTCTTTATAACCTTATGTATTATATTTTATGCACTTAAAAACATTATTGTGAGGAGTCCTCAGGCTTTTCCAGGCTGCCAGAGGGGTCTATCACACACACACACACACACACACACACACACACACACACACACACACAAATTTAAAAACTCCTGATTTATAAACTCAGAATCTGGGTTAAAATCTTCATCTTGGTATTTATTGCTTTTGTCATCTTGGACAAACCACTTCATCTCTTTTGGTCTCTGTTTCCTCATCTGTAAAACAAGGGAGTTGGTCTAGTTGACTTCTAAGATCCCTTCTAAAATGATCTTCCTAAAGCATAGATCTGATCATGTCACACTGACTATTCAATAAACTCCAATGACTCCCTGTCATCTCTAGGATCAAATATAAAATCCTCTTTTTGGCATTCAAAGTCCTGCACAATCTCCCCTACACCCACCTTTCCAGTCTTCTTACATCTTATGACTCTCTGATCCAGTGACAGCAGCTTTCTTTCTGTTTGTTGCCCTAGATCTCCTGGCTCCATACATTTTTACTATCTGTCCCACATGCTTGCAGTTCTCACCTCCTGTTCTCTGCCTCCTGGCTTTCTTCAAGTCCTAGCTAAAATCAAACCTTCTACTAGCAGCCTTTCCTAATCCTCCTAAATTATAGTGCCTTCACTCTGTTAATTATCTCCAGTTTATCCTGTATTAAGGTTCTTTGTTCGTAGTTTGCATGTTCTCTCCTCCTTTAGATTGTGAGGTCCTTCAGAGCAGGAACTGACTTTTGTATCCAAAGGATACAAAGGCCTCTCTTTGTATTCACAGTACTTAGCAAGTCTTTGGCACATAGAAGGTTCTATGGGTATAGACTGACTGACTTCTAGATTTAAAGCTATTATTTTTTTCCAGAAAACTGGGAAGTTTTCCTCCAGACATCACCTGCCTTAGGTTGGGTGCTACTAATGTCCTCCGAAAGCTGTGTGTATCCCTCTTCCTCATTTTGTGTGAAAGAGCTAATCTCATCAATGCCATAAACAGGAATAAAAGAGCAGAGTTCCTAACACTGACTAAAGGATCTGTGCAGAGCTTAGGCAGACTGGTTGGCTCTTGGCAAGGACTGGGTGGTGAAAGGGAGAAAGTCAGCTTGTCAGGAGGTAATGGATTGAAATCCCCTAATCCATCCAGCTCACTTGGCCCAGCACACAAACAGGTATCAATGATCAAAATGTATCTTGCTGTGTAAATATTCAAAAGTAACTCCAATATTTCCCCTCTCTCTGTTATTTTCTCTTGATTTGTTTTTGGCAAATTGGTCTGTCATCAGCTAAGCCACACTTTTACCTCTGTTGAAATTCTCTCTGAGAATTTTTACCTCTCCTTCCCTTAACTACTGCAAAATTCTTTTTCATGGTCAAACTCCTTAACTTTCCAGACTCTGACACATGAAGCATGGTGCAAATCTTTGCTTCTCTCTCTCCTCTTCTCTCCTTTTGTCTCTGTCTGTCTCTGTCTGTCAGTCTCTCTCTCTCTCTCTCTCTCTCTCACACACACACACACACACACACCCACAAACATATATTCCTCTCAAGAAGCTTACCTAGTCCTATCCTAAAGTAATTGCATTAATGCATTTTCCAAAGCTCTTTTTTTAAAATATAAATCTCCTTAAGATATCTTTATACTTAGGATCATAGGACTGAAAGATTGGGAGCTGGAAGGATCTAGAGATGATCCTGATCTAATGGTCTGGAAACTACTTTTTTATCCTACCTTTTAAAAATTGAGCATACACTCAATATGCTACATCTTTACTAATACATTGTGTACATGATTTGGGGGGGGGGGCGGAAGGGAATTAGCATTTATGTAGTACCTACTATGTACCAGGCATTTTATAAATATTATCTCATTTGATCCTTACCACAACCTGCATGATAGGTGCTGTTATTATCTCCATTTTACAGTTGAGGTAACAGAGGTTAAGTGACTTAAAAAGGAGCAAAGTGAGCATCCAAGGCCAGATTTGAAAACCTGGGAGGTAAGTGTTACTATTATCCTCATTTTACAGCACTCTATCCCCTGAGACACCAATTGCCCACATTAGAAAATACACTTAAGGGTAGCTAGGTGGTGCAGTGGATAGAGCACAGGTCCTCGAGTCAGGAGGACCTGAGTTCAAATCTGGCCTCAAACACATAACACTAACTAGTTGTGTGACTCTGGGCAAGTCACTTAACCCCATTTGCCTTGCCCCTGCCCCAAAAAGAAAATATACTCAAAAGAGAAATTGAAACAGATGATATAAAGATGCAATAAGTATTTTTAAACATGATTTTATTTTATTAACAGAATCAAAAAACTTTTTGCTCTCACTCCAGACTTAGCATTAATAACCTAATTATATTTTTTAATGAGAACAATGAGATTGAATATGCTTCACTAATTTGAAAAATTTAGATTTTAATCTTTGCGGTACAGTGATTAAAAGGTCTGATTCTAAGTTCAGTTTATTCTGATAGTTGGTTTTAATGGTCATCATAGCTAAGAAAAGATAGTTCACAAAGATACATAAATCCGAATAAAAGAAGTATGGCATTGACTGGGCTCACTAAATCATGATACTCATTTTTCAATCCTATCTATCAACTAGAAAAAGTGTGTTGTTGTTTTTTTATTTCAAAAATAATTTATTAAGTATTTACCATGTACTAGTCACTGTGCTGGGTGATGGGTATACAAAGATAAGAATGAAACAATCCCTGTCCTCAAAAGCTTACATTCTATACTGGAAAGGAACATGAACACAGATAAGCAAATAAACACATACAAAATAATTTCAGTCAGACCAGGGATGCTAGTAAGAGAGAACACTGAGGGATGCAGAAATGAAAAACAGTTTTAGGAAGAACAAAGCACAGTTGAAGATGGAATGAAAAGAGGTTATGGTTAAATAAGGGAATTTCAGAGTTCAAAATTCTTAGAAGTAGAATCCATGTGGGTAATGGTGGAGAGCAAGAGTATGGCCATGCCTGCATGTGGCTGAAGCATAGATCAGGGTAGTTAGGAAGACTGATGAAATAGAAGGGCATTGTGTTTCAGGGAATAGAGCAGAGGATGATGTAAAGAGAAAAAACTGTGAGCCAGGAAACTATATTTATTTGCTTGTTTTCCTCACTTCAGCAAAGTTATTCTGAACTTAAACACCAAAATAAAAAGAGTATTGCCATATGGGGGAGGGAATAAACATTTATCAAGAGGCTACTATAGGCCAGGCAGTGTGTTAAGTTCTTTAAAAATATTTTTTCATTTGGTCCTCACAACAAACCTGGGAGGTAAGTGTTACTATTATCCTCATTTTACAGTTATGGAAATTTTACCAGACAAAGGTTAAGTGACTTGCCCAGATTTGCAGAGCTAGTAAGTGCTTGAGGCAAAATTTGAACTCATGTCTTCCTGTCTCCAAGCCTAGCACTCTGTCCACATCACCACCTAGCAGAACACAAAAAGATTTCATGTGAAACTATGTACGTGAAGATTGTATATGAAAACAACATGGAATGTATTATGTATACATAATAAATCCCACTTACAAATCTATATGTTATATGTAATATATTTCATGTTGCTTTCTATATGTTATGTATAATAAATTCCACATTGCATCTATATAGTATATATAATACATTCCATGCACATATATCTATTCATAAAATACAACCTGTGTTGCTTTCAAGATTGTCCTCTTTGCCTGTTTCCTTCTAAACATTCTTCTGTTCTTCTCTATGTATGAAAAAATACACATTTCGGGGCAGCTAGGTGGCACAGTGGATAGAGCACTGACCCTGGAGTCAGGAGGAACTGAGTTCAAATCAGGCCTCAGAAACTTGACACTAACTAGCTGTGTGACCCTGGACAAGTCACTTAACCTCACTGCCTAGCCAAAAAAAAATATATATATATATACATATATATACATATATATATGTATATATATTTCAATGGCCCTTTTCTGGGCTTCCCTTTGACCTGCCCCCCATTAAAAAATTTAGAGAGAAAAAAAAGCCCTTTTAATAACATAATCAAGTAAAACAAATCCAGAAACAGTCATGTCTGAAAATACATTTCTCTTTTTCTACCTTAAATCCATCACGTCTCTGTTGGGAGGCAGGTAATCTGCTTCATCATAGGTTCTCTAGACACGTAGTTGGTCATGGCATTGATCAAAGTTCTTGTCTTTCCAAGTTGTTTTTCCTTATAATGTTGTATCTGATGTTCTCCTAGACCTGCTTCTTTCCCTCTGCTTCAATTCATACTACCCAGGTTTCTCTGAAATTGTCTCTTTTTGGACAGCCAAGTGGTGAAAAGGTTAGAAAATTGGACCTGGAATCAAGAAGACAGTAGTTTAAATTCAACCTAAGACTCTTATTAACTATCTGATCCTGGGCAAGTCACATAACCTCTGTTTGCTTCAGTTTCCCCATATATAAAATGGGAATTATAATAGCACCGACATCCCAGAGTGGTTGTGAGGATCCAATGAGATAAAAATTAAAAAGTACTTAGCACAGTGCTTGGCATGTATGTGCTGTATAAATATTAGTTATTATTAATTCTCATGTTACAGTTAATATTCCATTATATCCATACATCACAGATTTTCAGCCATTCCTCAAAGGATGCACTCCACTACCACTTAGACTCTAGTTCTTTGTTTTTCTTTTTGTTTTCTATTTAATTGTCCCTTCAGGATCAGAAAGTTTATTTTGTTTGCTATTGTCCCCTGAGTCTTCACTTGCCCCTTCCTATCCTTACTTGAGTATGATATATGTCCACACCAAACTGAGTGTATTCATGTGTATGTTGAAATAGAAAATCAATACAGGTCTGGGTATTCAACTCCACTTTGTACTCTCCAGATAAGAATGGAGTTCATCTGAAGTTTGTACTCCCTTCCCCTTCCCCTATATTTGAATATACTTCACACTCCCCAACTATAAAAACAAGTGAGTTACTACCCCCTTTTTTCTTCCTTTCTCCTCAAGTATATTCTTCCTTTTACCCTTCCTTTTCTTTGCCCTCTTAAAACCCTTAGAACAGAATTAATCTTTTTTAACTCTCTCAATATCCTTGAAGACATTAAAGTTCTGAAAAGATCCTGGTTTCTTCTCCTACTATTAGAATGCCATTGCAACATCATCATCAAGTTCCTTCCGATTGCTCAGATAAATTTACCATCCTACATGTCTTTTATCCTTGTATTGGTCTTTTCATCATAAATGCTTGATATTTCTCTATTCCATTAAAGGTCTACTTCCCCCAACCCCCCCCCACCCCTTAGGATTATGGTTACAGTCTTTTAGAACATTGTATTCCAAAATCTCCTGTGGCTTTTTAGTAGAAGTTGGTGGGTCTTTTGAGATACTGTCTGTGGTATTTTTTGTTCTTAAACTTCTTTCTGGATGTTTTCATTGTTTTTAATTTGATGTGGACTCTGGATTTTGGTTATGAAATTTCTAAAACTTTTCTCTGGGGGGGTTCTTTCAGGAGGTAATCAGTGTTTTCTGTCTTCCTTTTGGTTCTAATAGATTTGGGAAGTTTTCATTTATGATTTTTTGAAATAGAATGTCTATGGAGTCCAATGACTCTTAAATTATTTCCCTTTGAGCTGGGTGGTCTGCCTCCATTCCAACAGCCATCTTGGCTGGAATTGAAAAGCTTTGCCTGAAATTCAAATAATAAACGTCCATCTCCCCTGTCAACTGATTTTTCCTACTTAATTAGTATTGAATTTTAGCATTTTTAATAAGCAAATTAAAATACACTAGAATTCTTAGAAGATTTTTAAACAGATTAGAAAATTCTTGTTCTAAGTTTTTTTAGTTATACAGATATCAGTTTTTATAAGTGGCATAAATCATTTGGGGCAATAAAAGCTTAATTTTTAAATTTTTAAAAATTTTAAAAGCTTTTTACTATTACTGTAACTCTATCTTAAAGAACCTTTCTCACAGAGACTACAGATGTTATACCTGCATTTATAAAAGGGCATTGACTTTTACTGAGATTTACAGATTAAATGGCTTCTGGGAGAGACATGTCATAGATAGAGAAAGACTGAGGAACACAGAGAAAAAAACTAAGAGAACTTCTTTCTTGACAGAATGGATGTTCAATGAGCAAAAGTCATAGGAGACAATAGACTAACTGCCAGTCTGTAACATTGGTTTCAATGGGGGACTCATCAGCTACAAGCTATAGTTAGAGATGGCAATGGTGGTAACTTTATTTTAAAAATTAAAGATTTGCAAAGTACTTTACAAATATTAATTCATTTGATCCTCACTATAACCCTGGGAGGTAGGTGTTATTATTATCCCCAGTTTACAAATGAGGAAACTGAGGCCTAGAGAAATTAAATGACTTTCCCAGAGTAATATGTTTAGTAAGTGTCTGAGGCTGGATTTAAACTCAGTTCTTTCCAGCTTTAGATCCAGCACCACCTAGCTGTGTCATGAGAGAGCTATGAGAACAGGAGTTGATATTGAAAAGAAGAGAAACATGGAAACGCAGTTTCTCCACTTTGTATTAAACTGAGGTGGAGGGCTCAGAGATAATTAATTAATGAGAAAGAATATACACTTCTCTTAATTTGTGAGGAAATATCAGAATATACCTCTTGAATGATTTAGAATGTGGGACAAATATTAATAAAGAAATAAGCCAATGGTGATTAAAGAAAGGAGTGACTACCACAACAGGGCTATACATAGGGTTTTGACTTTAAATTCTGATATATAATCATTAGCCAAAGCCTCAAAGCACAATATACGCTTAGAAATAGGCCAATGTAAATCCATATTTCAAAAAATCATGTTGATAATTTCAATTTTTTGGTCAACTTCTTGTCATATCTGATTAGATCATGTTCACTTCATAACTTGGTTGACGAAGAGTTCATGCTAGCAATAAAAGTATCAACTCTGCCATTTTCCTGTTTGTTCATGCTTGCATTATTAATGTTTTCTTTCAATTCAAGTTCCTTTGCAAGCATCTTTTTAAGCTGCTGTCTAATTTATGAGGTTTAATTTACATTAGTCCTTAATTAGTTGATCCTTAAATACACTTTTAATAACAGGTGAGTGAGGGCATCACTGTTAGGAAGTGTCTTGTATACTTTCTCAAATATACCCATCCCACTTTGGAGAACACTAATTTAGCACAGGACTCTCACTTTTTTAAAAAAGAAACTAAATCCCAAGAAAATGACTTTGTCAAGATCTTTACCTGATCTCAACTCCTCTACGCCTTTCAATGCCTGTTGGGAAGAGGACCTTTTATAATGAAGAAGAAGCATTGTATAGTGAGAACATGGTACTATGTTTCAGTTTCAACTCTTTACTAGAGAGAGAGAGAGAGAGAGAGAGAGAGAGAGTCTCTGCCCTCAAGGAGTTTACAATCTATTGGGAAAGAGAACACACAAAAGGAAGCAGAAGAGGAGGGGGCAGGAAATAAGCTAAGGTAGGGCTGAGTTTCCTCATCAGTGAAATGAGAGTACCAGTGCCTCATTTCTCAAAAGATTATTGTGGAGAAAATATTTTGTAAGCTATAAAGTGCTACATAAATGTGAACTATCATTTTATTTTAAGATGTTACTATTCTGATGATATTATTCTTGCTGCTCATTAACACTGTGGTCCATCCTCATCCTTAACTCTAACGGGATCTTTTACTTTTTTTCCCCTTCCAATTCCTTTCACCTAAATCAACCTTCTTGCATTTATCAACCTGGTAAGTTCATAAACTTCTTTCTGCTCATTCCAAACTTTGCTGTTTATACCTCTAGAATTCTCCTTTGTTGTATGATGCCTGTTTTTAAATTTGGTGACTATGTTGTGTTG
Organism: Vombatus ursinus; assembly: GCF_900497805.2. Taxonomy (NCBI): domain Eukaryota; kingdom Metazoa; phylum Chordata; class Mammalia; order Diprotodontia; family Vombatidae; genus Vombatus; species Vombatus ursinus. The sequence goes on from NW_020954585.1 coordinate 16,796,005, forward strand.
CTCGGAGTGTGGTATAGAGTCTATATAGAAAATAGCGATGTTAAAAGTACTTGCAATTTCCTCCAGGCATATAGAAGACTGGTGGTATTCAATTTTGTTCTTTTTGCTTTTCAAGGAGAAATGGATGCTCTTAGACCATGACGACTTTAAAAAATGCAAAAGATTCTTTCAGGAAAAGAGTTGCAAAGCTTCTCTTCAGTCATTATTCAGTGTTTATTTGTTTCCATCTAAACTCCAAAAATTATCCATGATGACTTGCTTTGCAGAGCTCATTTTCAAAACTTGCTGCAATTATGGAACAAATGGAAAGAAAGACACAGTGGAATTAGGAGAAAGTAGCTTACCTTAGTAAGATTACTTAGTAGCAACGTACTTTTCTCTCAAAAATTAAACAGCAGTATAGCTAATCCTTTCAAAAAAGCACTTTGGACAGGAACTATGGTACCTTCCTTGCATTGAAATTATTTTGTATTCATTAAGGATACAAAGCCAAGGATACCTCTGCTTTTTAATGTATAATTATTAAACATTCAGCAGAAAGATACAGAATCATAATAGATACTCCAACACTATAGGGAAAATGTGACTAATATGGAAATATGGTTTGCATGATTGCCCACGTATCACTAATATCAAATTGTTTACCGTCTCAGGGAGGGGAGAGAATTTGGAACTCAAGTTTAAAAAACTCTAATGTTAAAAAGTGTTTGTACATGTAAATGGGAAAAAAATAAAATAATATTAAGAGTATAAAAAATACCACTTTAAGGAAGCTGTAATTTCATTAATGAGGGTGTTTTGTTCAATGACACGAATCTGAATCCAGCCATGCCTTCCCATCCTCTGTGATTTTTGTCCATGTCCTCCCATAAATTCTCCAAATTGGTTCCACTCTTCATGCCTTCATCTTGTTCCCTTGACATTGTGTGGATACCAATGGCACTGTCCATCTGTCACTCATGCCATGTAACTAATCTTTTTTTTTTCCTGTCATGCATTTCTTTAATGACATCCTTTCCCCTGCTTCTCTTATGTGATTCTTCCTTGGGATTGTGCTTCAGTATTCTTGGACTTTTAACCAAATACACTTTAAATAGTACCTAAAATATGAGGTATTCATTCAACTCCAAGGTCTGTAGAAACTTGAACATGGATGCTCTTAAAACATGATAACCTTAAAAATGTAAAGGAAAGAGTGGGCTGCTGTGGTGAAAGTAATTTCTCATTATTTATTGGGTACAGACAATTTTTTAGTCTCCTAAAAATAGATTATACAAGAGAAAAATGCAAAGAAAAAGGCTTGAGATGAGAATAAGCATTTATAAAGTGCCTACTATGTACCAGACTATGCTAAGTTCCTTCTCCTTTTATCACATAGCTCATTTCATCCTTACAATAACTCTACAGGGTAGGTAGGTGCTATTATTTTTCCCATTTTACCTTTGAGGAAACTGAGGCATACAGATGTTAAGTGACTTGCTCAGGGTCACACAGCAGGATTGGAGGCAGGATATGAACTCTGCCAATCTTCCCTACTTCAGACCCTATGTTCTATTCACTGCACCACCAGATAGGTAAGGAGAGCAAGGGCAATATTATGAGATGGATATTCATCAAAAGATTGAGAAGTTTACCTAGATGAGAGATAGTCAATATTTTATCACATCATCTTTTGTTTTTTCATCATCTTTACTTTCTCAAGTTTGTCACTATCAGAAAATCAGTGTCACCATATTTGTGCAGCAGAGGGCTGATTCAGCTAAATTTCATAAAAGATAATTGCATTTTTGACTCCTTCAATTTTTACATAGGTTTCTGTCAATGTACCCTGGCTTTGGACAACAATTTTCAAATAATTGGCATATAAGATTGCTTCCCTAAGCAACACAATTCAAACAGCAGACAATCTGCAGAATGAAGAACAACTAGAAAATTCGTGACTTTTGGTTCTAATTACACTTTTCTTTTCCCCACACTGAATGAGTTATTTTGAATAAGGCCTTATTAGTAGGACTTATATAATACTTTAAGATTTGCAAAGTGCTTTATAAATATTATCTCATTTTATTCTCACAACTCTGTGAGGTGGGTGCTATTATAATCCCCATTTTACAGATAAGGAAATTGAAGCTGAGGGATGTTAGGTGATTTACTGGGGTCACACAGCTACTAAGTGTCTGAGACTAGATTTGAATTCAGGGGTTCCTGACTCTGAGTCTAGGGCTCTTTCCACCTGTCCCCTTAGTTTATGTTGTATTACAGACATCATCACTTTCAAACAGTAGATGAGCTAGAGTAGAGTCTTAGAGTCATTCATTCATAAACCTTTAAAGCTAGAATGTAAGATACGAAAAAAAATGTAAACATTTTCATTGACTCAGTCATTAACAGCTTATGTCAAGGCAAAAGCCTCTTTTTTTTTCCAAAGAGAATTTTATATAATCTATAACCCATTGTATCCATACCCCCTCCCAAAAAAAGATTCTGGAATCACATAGACCAGGTCCATTCCTGGGGCCTAACCCCCAAAAGGTCAGTTTCTCTCTTTGATTTGTTGCCCCAAACTGGAGTTTCTCCAAGAAAATATTCTAACATATTCAGAGTATATCTTATATCTAGGTTTCACCAAATATGGTGAAAAGGAGTTCCCAGACAGCTAAATGGTATAGTAGATAGATAGTCAGGAAGACTTTAGTTGAAATCTGACCTCAGACACTTATTGGTGCATGATCCTGGACAAGTCATCTATCTTGTCTGCCTTAGTTTCTTCAACCATAAAATGGAGATAATAATAACATCTATGAGCAGGTAGGTTGCACAGCAGATAGAGTGTCAGCCCTGGAGTCAGGAAGACCTAAGCTCAAATCTGACCGCTGTGTGACCCTGGGAAAGTCACTTAATCCTGTTTGCCTCCTTTTCCTCATTTGTAAAATGAGCTGGAAAGGGAAATGGCAAACCACTGCTGTATCTCTGCCAAAAAAAAAAAAAAAACCCAAATGGAATCACTAAGGCTAAATAATAACAACAAAAAAGACATCTATGTTCCACAGTTGTTGTGAGGATCAAATGTGATATTTATGAAGTGATTAGCACGATACCTGGCACATAGTAAATGCTTATTTCCTTCCTTTCTTCCTTTCTATAAAATCATTCAAGGAGTAAGTAAGAATCATGTATGATACAGCTTTTATTTCACCTCACATAAAATGAAAAAGTCACAGGAACCCAAGAATTGATACAGAAACACTTAGGGCACTCAAGTGACCCATTAGCTCCTACCCATCCACCCCCAAATAAATTTGATCTTATTAGAGGAACAAGATCCAGAAATTCCATTAAAATCCTCTCCAAAGATGCTCCTACAAAACTTCTAGTGCCACTCTATCATGGTTGGTTTAGTCTCTTACCCCCTCCCAAGTTAAAAGTATTTGGGGGTTCCTGAACAAACTACCCTCCCTGTTAGACCCACACTGTCCAAATACTTCAATGGCTTTCCTCTCTAAGTAAGATAATTCAAAGGAATTTTATGGACTATCCATTTCTGCTGCCCTCCAGAAAGCAGAAGGAAAAAAAAAAGCAAAGAGAAAGTCCTCAAGAGAGTGAAAGAGACAAGGACTGAACTGAGCAACTCACTTTTACAGATCACAGGGAGTGAGAGCTGATTCTCACTCAGTCAAACAGCAGAAGGTAGCCCTAGTCTTTTGTTGTTCAGTCATTTTTCAGTCACGTCCAGCTTTTGTGACCCCATTTGGGGTTTTCTTGGCAGAGATACCAGGGTGGTTTGCCATTTCCTTCTCTAGCTCAGAGAATTTGCCTCCCTGAGGCAAACAGGGTTAAGTGACTTGCCCGGGGTCACACAGCCAGTAATTGTTGGAAGCCAGATTTGAATCCAGGAAGATGAGTCTTCCTGACTTCAGGCATGGCACTCTATCCAGCCCCAGTCTACAAAATTCAATCATCAAAATGGTACCAGTGGACAGGCTCACACTCCATGTATTTCATATATTCCACGTCCCTTTGATTGCCTCATAGCAATGGCCCACACCCTGTAATCTCAAAAAGAACTGGGGAATTCCTCAAGTTATTCAGACTCCCCTGGTTATCTCTTACATTTAAATAGGTGGTGCAGTGGATTGAGTGCTGGACCTGGAGTCAAGAAGGCCTGAATTCAAATCCAATCTCAGACACTTAGAAACTGCGCCACCCTGGGCAAGTAACTTAACCTATGTCTGACTCAGTTTTCTCAGCTGTAAAATGGGGTTAATGGCACCTAGCTATCAGACCTGTTAGAAGATAATATTTATGAAGTATTTTGTAAACCTTAACACATTATATAAATGTAAGCTAGCTAAAACATAGTAATAGTCAATGAATTTGCTTTAAAGAAGATCATATTAGCCAATGTTCTATCTTCAGCTGTGACATATCCATTATGTAATTCATAGAAAACCTAGGGCCTGCTTATACGGTTCGTGGGAAAACATACATGCCCAACTAGCCAGCAAGTGATGTTCAAAATTTTGTGTAGAGCTCAGAAAATATGTTTCTATAGGAACAATATTATACAGTAAGGTGGTACAAGGGATAGAGCTCTGGGCCTGGAATCAACAAGACCTGAATTCAAATTTAGCCTCAGACATTCACTAGCTGTGTGACCTTGGTCAAGTCACTTGATGTCTGTTTACTTCAATTTCCTTAACTGTAAAATGGGACCTGCATTGATAGAAGGAGTTTCCTCATCCAGGAGTTCCTGAGATTAGTGAAATCTCTAACCCAGTCCCTATTCCTATTATCATTTTTCTGGCCTAAGATATAGACAAATTTATTTTTTGATATGCAATTCAAACAATGCTCATCATGTTTAGTTCCTTCTTATTCTTTTCTTAGAAAAAGCATTAATGAGGGGCAGCTAGGTGGCACAGTGGATAGAGCACCGGCCCTGAAATCAGGAGGACCTAAGTTCAAATCCGGCCTCAGACCAAACACTTGACACGTACTAGCTGTGTGACCCTGGGCAAGTCACTTAACCCTAATTGCCTAAAAAAAAAAAAAAGCATTTATGATATAAAAGTATGAGGCACCTATATAGGCTACAGATCCTTTAACTCTTTTGTTTCTTAATCCTGCGGCATATTTTCCAATACATTGTTCATCACCTTTCTTTGAATTGAGCTAATAAGTAATGAAATATGTGTTGATTTAATTTGGAAGGTCATATCAAGTTCAATTTCACTACTTCTCATCATCTGTAAGTTATGAGCAGACAAAGTATAATTATCTTCAGAGTATTTTTTTTTTTTACAAATGATCATCATGAATGCTGCATTGTGAGCGGACTAAGTATCCCGAGAAATGTTTCTTTTTGCCTTCAGGCATGTGCTAACACCAACTCCACTAGATCTCTGATATGCCTCTCCAAGGGGAACCTACCAATCATCCATTTAACTTTAATTTCCTTTTGTTTTCTAGTTTCATTAGTAGAGAAAATTACAATATCAACATGATTCATTTCTTCTAATAGTAATATCAACTCATTGACCACTGTTCAAGGACCTCGCATTGAAGAGATAATATTCTCAGATGCTCTAAAAATCATGAGATTCTGACAACTCAGCCCCTAGTTCTACCAGTCTGCCGACATCACTGCAGCAGTGAAATAAGGGCTGCTTAGGAATTAGGGTCATTTTTGTTTGTTTCACTGGTGACTATGACCAAATAATTCATCATCTATTGACCAATCTACTGGTGCTGAGTCCCTCCACACTTAACTAGACTGGTCCCCAGAAAATAGCCAAAGTCTGTCTCCACGATCATACTCAAATTGGTCAAAGCTTGATCTCCACTGGTAGAGTCAAGAACCCAGTGTTCCTGACACATCACAACAGAACACTTTAGAAAACAAATACCAACTGAGCGACAACTCCCTAAGATGAATGTTGGATCCTTGGTTTAACAGATGGAAAAGAAAAAATAATAACTCACCCAAGAGTACCTGGTCACATTTAAATTGACCAAGAAGATTTGGAGAGAGAAGTATCCATAGTAATTAAGGAGTCTTCTGTTTTATTAGGGAAAGGGTTTTGTTGTTGTTGTTGTTTATTTTTTTAATACCAAGTAAATTAATAGCAATTGGACAGTGAAGGATATTTCAGATCTCACTCTTGAATCAAAGTCAAACTCAGCATGGAGGAATGTAATGTGATTCAAAGGAGTATGGCATTGGTAGGGCAGGCTGGCTTAGACAGCCCATCAACAGCCTGCACTGGATTTTAGAGACAAGAGTGTAACTATCTAAAGAGCTTGTGTGAGAGCCAACAGTCCATCCTGGAAGAGATTCTGGGTGTCAGCATGATTTATAGATACAGAATGATGAAAGGGTGTGAGGATGCAAATAGCACATTCTCTCACTTTTTTTTTTTAAACAAATGGTGGCTCCTGGGGAAGACAGTCTAATATTTTCGTGAAGTATGCTATGGACACAGTTTCAAGATATGAAAGGGCAAATTCCCGGGAGCCATTAGTATATGTCTCATTTGCTTTGTAAAGCAAGGTGCTGTTGGCAGCAGTCAGGATACTATTATTCTGTGGCCTCTGAGCACTCCAGCTGTGCTTATGGTGTTTTTTCTTATTTTTTATTCTAAAATCATTGATAAAATCTATCAAACATAACAGTTTACAGTAAAAATCAATTTCCCCAAAGGGAAAGCTGTGAGCTAACAATATTTTAATTTTGTTTCCTACTGTTCTTCATTTTCCAAACTCAGTTCAAGGTAGAACTCAGGGAAATGAATAGTCGATGGGTGGTACTAAGAAGTCTAAATAGGACTCCCAGAGAGTTTGGATTCCACTTTAAAATTTATCATACCTTTTCTAGAAATTTACTTTTATTATTAATTTTATATTTTATTTTCCTCCAATTACATGTAAAAATAATTTTCAACATTGAGTTTTAAAATTGAGTTCTAAATTCTCTCCTTCCCTACCTACCTACCCTCCTTGCTGAGGAAGCAAGAAATTTGATATATATTATGCATGTGTAATCATGCAAAACATTTTCACATTAGTCTTGTTGTTAAAAAAAAAAAACATAGACCAAAATAAAAACCCAAGAAAAAGAAAGAATGTTTAAAAAAAAAAAAAGCATGCTTTGATCTATATTCAGACTCCATCAGTTCTTTTTCTGGGGATGGATAACATTTTTCATCATAAGTCCTTCAGAGTTGTTGCTGTTACTGTGTACAATGTTCTCCTGGTTCTACTCATTTCACTTTGCATCAGTTCATGAAAGACTGTCCAGATTTTTCTGAGAGTATGTAGCTCATAATTTCTTATATCACAATAGTATCTCATCACAATCATATACCACAAATCATTCAGCCATTCCCTTATTGATGGTCATCCCCTCAATTTCCAATTCTCTGCTGCCAGAAAAACTCTGCTTTAAATACTTGGGCATAGTTCCAAATTACTCTACATAACAGTTGAATCAGTTCACAAGTCCATCAACAGTGCATTAGTGTCTCAATTTTCCCACATTCCCTTCAACACTTATCATTTTTTTCTGTCCTATTAGCCAATCTAATAGGTATGAGGTAGTACCTCAGTATTGTTTAGAATTAGAAATTTATTTTTATTTCTTTATTTAGCATTGGAAATTTATTTTTAAAGTGTCTTTTTAAATAAACAGGCAGATTTCAGAAAATCCTGGAAAGATTTGCATGAATTGATGCAAAGTGAAATGAGCAGAATCAGGAAAACATTGTACACAGTATCAGCAACATTGTGTGATGATCAACTGAGAATGACTCAGCTCTTTTCAGCAACACAATGATCCAAAACACGTACAAAGGACTCGTGAAGGAAAATATTGTCCACATCCAGATAAAGAACTGATGGACTCTGAATATAGATCAAAGTATTTTTTTCACTTACTTTATTCTTTCTAGTTTTTTTTTAAAAATCTGTTTCTTCTTTCACAACTGTGACTAATATGGAAATATTTTTTACATGATAGCACATGTATAAAACTATATCAAACTGTCTACCATTTTCAGAAGAGGAGAGGGGAGGGAGAAAAAATTGCCACTCAAAATCTTTTAAAAATGAATGCGAAAAGTTTTCTTGACATGTAACTGGGGGAAAAAATAAAATATTATAATAATTTTTTAAAATGTGTCCTTTTAATAAGTTTGAAACTTGGCCACCCACTTCCCAATTAGATGACAGCAAATAAATCAAAATCTTTTTATGTTTCATTTTCCCCAAAGGGAAAAGGAAGACAACCATTCCAAAAACTCACCAGTCTCAGAAACAAGGGAGAAACAATGCATTCAATTCTGAAGATTACTCTGATCTCCTTGGAAAATGAACACCATGAAAATAAGATTCTTCCTTTCCTAAAGATTGTTTTTGCATGTTACTTATATTCTCCTTTTAAAATAAAACCCTCATCAGAGAACACAGGAAGTGACCCTCCTCATTAGCAACCCTTCCATTGCAGACCACCCAAAGATGTAACTTCCCAGTTATTTTCTAACTCATGGCCCAATCAGGGCCTCATATCTCTTACATTTGGAATTCAGAGGTATTCACAAACTACTAACTTTATTTTCTCCATAGTCTGACAATCTTGAGGATTTAAAAAAAAATACTGTTCCTCTAGTTCTTTAAAAGTAGTTTTCAGGGTTTTTCCATGGCATCGTAATGATCTTGTTTGAGTAGGCAAAGCTCTTCTGGCTATCACAATTTCTCAATTGTAATATCTTCATTCTTTGAAGTAATATTTGAATAAGATACCCACTAAATAGTGTCATATTCCTCCTTACAAGTACATAAAGTGTCATGGGAGAGATAGTGTGGCAGAATGGATAGAGTTGGAATCTGGAAGACTTAAGTTCAGAAACCACATGAGATAATTGCTAGTCTTGTGTATTTTGATAAGTCTATTAATCTCTATGAACCTCAGTTTCTTTTTCTTTCTTTTTTTTTTAGGCAATTGGGGTTAAGTAACTTGCCCAGGGTCACACAGCTAGTAAGTGTCTGAAGCCAGATTTGAACTCAGGTCCTCCTGACTCCAGGGCTGGTGCTTTATCCATTGTGCCACCCAGCTGCCCCTTGAACCTCAGTTTCTTCATCTGTAAAATGGGGATGATAATAACATGCAAGGGTTGAAGTGTTAAAAATAAATCTTCACAAATCTTCCATCTCTGCTCTCTCTACCCACACCTTCTTCAAACTAGTCTTCAGAATAGTGACAGATCTGGTCATGTTATTCCTACACTCAAAATCCTACAATGACTCCCTACAATTGTCTACTAAGTAAAGTTCAAACTCTTTGACCAAGTTAATATTCAAGGTCCTCCACAATCTGGATGCACCTTACTTCTGCATACTGATCTCAAACTGTTTACTTCCATGTATTCTATTGCTCCAGTCAAAATGAAGTATACACATTTTTCTAGCCTCTGAACTTTCTAGCCTCTGAACTTTTGATTACATTCTTTCCTCTGCCCACAGTGCCCGCCTCTTCCATCTTTGTTTGTAGAATCCCTTTTTGTTGTTCTTGTTAAGTCATTTTTCAGTAGTGTCCAATTATCTGTGACCCCATTTGGGGTTTGGGGTTTGGGTTTTTTTTCTTTTTTGGACAGATACTAGAGTGGTTTGCAATTTCCTTTTCCAGCTCCTTTTGCAGATGAGGATACTGAGGCAAACAAGGTTAAGTGACTTGCCCAGAGTCACACAGCTAGTAAATGTCTGAGGACACATTTGAACTCACAAAGATAAGTCTTCCTGACTTCAGGCCCAGCATTTTATCCACTGCACCACCTAGCTGGTAGAATCCCTACCCCTCTTTAAAAGCCTGACAAGTTCCATTTCTTCCTAACCTTCTACTAGTTGGTGATTTTCTTCCCCACCTTGGCTCTGACAGAGTCATTTTTTCTATTCTCTGGATTATTTTTCATGTATGTTCCATGTATTTTTCATTCCCTAATACTTTGTATTAGGGTTATTATATGTGTCATGTTCTCCTTCTATACCATAAGCTCATAAAAGCAAGGACTCTGTCTTATGTAAACTTTGCACACCATTTAAAAATGAGAGGATTGGCCTGAATAATCTTTGAATTTCTAAATCCTATGATCCTATGAGCACTATTATGACAGTTAATAAAGGTTCTGATCCAGTCCAGTCTAATCCAACAAGAATTTACTATATGCTGACTTATGCAAACTACTCTGCTAGCCTCTGGGAATACAAAGAAAAAATCAGAGCAAGTCCTCAAAGAGCTTAGTTCGTATATACTGTGGCTGCATAACACATGGACAGATAAGTATATACATGGTAATTTAAAGAGGATGAAAACAATCCCAACTAGATTACAGATCATACAGCAAAAATTTAGAGCTAGAAACAGGGTGATCAATAAAGGCTTCTCATATGAGGTGATACGTAATCAGAGCCTTGAAGAAAACTAGGGATTCTAAGAGGTGAAAGTTAGAAGTATTCCTAGCATAGCCTAGGCAATGGCATAAAAATGGGAGACAAAATACAGAATTTAGGGACTAGCAAATAGGTTAATTTTTCTAAAACTATAGCGTTTGAAGACGAGTAATATAGAATAATCCTAGAAAGGTAGACTGGAGCCGTATTATAATGAAAAGAAAATGATGAACTGGAGACTTTATGTTTTATCCTAAAGGTAAAAAGCAGCCCCTGAAGCTTCTAGTGTTTAGCACAGTTCCTAGTACATGGTAGCACTTAATAAATGCTAGTCACTGGATGGACAGACATGACAAGAAGACTATTTTGGCAGCCATGTGAAAGACATATTGCAGTGTGGGAAGTCTGGAAGCTTAGAGTCCAATTAGGGGACTGTTGCAGTGCTCCAGATAGGGTGGTGAATACCTGAATTAGGGTGGTAGCTGTGTGAGAAGGATGAGAGAAAAGGGACAAATATGAGAGATGAGATGGAGGTAAAATAAGTAAATATGACTCGGAATCTAATTTTATATGGGGGAGGGATGAGGAATATTAAATAGTCCAGGATAACTCCTATGCTGTATATTCAGATGAATAGAAGGATGGTGGTACCCTGAACAAAAATAGGGATGATTGGAGGAGGGCCAGGTTTAGGGGGAAGGTAATGAGCTCTGTTCTGAACATGTTGAGTTTGAGATGCCATAAAAGTGAATTCAACCAAATTAAAATCAACAAAAATTAATGTTTTGGAACACTGGGATATTTCTTGATGTCTTGGCCATTTTCCAAATGGTACCGTGTATTCATGAATGAATTTACCCTATAAGAAATGGAACTAGGTCATGATTAGTGTAAATAATGAATCTCATGAGGTGGTTGCATGCATTAGAATTCATACTATTGAAAATTATAATTATTTAAAATACAGTCATTGGCTCCAGCTACGGAAATAAGAAGTGCAATTTTGAATAGTATGATCACTTTAGGGGATTCATTATTTGGACAAATTGGGAACTAGTTGAAGCACTTCAAGAAAATATCACATTCTTTTTTTTTAGCATGTCATAGAATCAAGCTCACTAAAACTCTGCAAGGATTCAAATTAATTCATCAATATTTTAAAACAACTACTATATGCTAAATGCTATGCAAGAAAAAAATATTCTTAAAAGGACACAGCCCCCTCCCTAATAAAGTTTATGATCCCATCAGTGAGATAAGACATATCAGCATGTTAACTAGAATGCAGAGTAGAATGTGAGAGTGCCATCAGAGAAGCACAATCCTATTTTCCCACCAAATCTTACTACTTCCCAAAGATTCATCAAGATGATTTGTCATCAGTTCCCACCTCTATCTTCCACAGAACACTTCCAGACAATAATTCATCAGCAGTAAGATTGCATAGAGATTAGAGTGTTGGACTTGGAGTTAGAAAGATATAGATGTTAATCCAGTCTCTCGGATACTTACTGCTGTGTGACCCTGGGCAAGTCATTTAACTTCTAAGCTTCAGTTTCTCCAGCTATAAATTGAAGATATAATAACACCTACTTTACAAAGTTGTTGTAAAAATCAAATGAGATAGTATCTTTGCATACACACACATGTACACACACACACAGTGCTTTGAAAACCTTAAAAAGTTATATGCAGGTTAGTTATTATTATTATAAAAGATAGGATTAACAGTAGCATATCAATAATGAGTTGTTGGCTAAGTACAGCGTGATGCCAGAGTTCTCTCCCAAAACATAACTTTTTGTCATAAAAATACCTTCAGATATAACTGTGGACCTCCACTGTGCGAAATGCAAGACACAGTTATGGTCCCATCTGACTGGTTTGTTTGGTTGGTTGGTTGGTTGGTTGATTGGTTGTTTGATTAGTTAGTTTGGTTTGGTTTCAGGGGTTGGGTTTTGGTAGGGTTTTGTTGTATTAATTTCAGTCCACTTCCTGGTTCCCACCCACAATCATCCTAAACCATAGCCAAAAAAAGTTGCAATGATTTTTTTTAATTAATTTATTTATTTTTAGTTTTCAACATTCACTTCCATATGCTTTTGAGTTTTAAATTTTCTCCCCCTCCCTCCCCACCTCTCTCTCCAAGATGGTGTGCAACCTGATATAGGCTCTACATGTACATTCCTATTAAATATATTTTCACATTAGTCATGTTGTAAAGAAGAATTAGAACCCATAGAAGGAACCACAAGAAAGAAGAAGAAAAAAAAAAGCAGGAAAAAAAGCGAATAGTATGCTTCGATCTGAATTCAAACTCCATAGTTCTTTTTCTGGATGTGGATAGCATTTTCCATCATGAGTCTTTTGGAGATGTCTTAGATCCTATTGCCATGATTTTTTTTTTGTTTCTTCCAGAAAATGAGTAAAAACTATAGAAGGAAATATCTTGAACTGACTGTGTATGATGCAGGTGGGATGAAAAACTTTTGGGAGAAAAAAATTGAACACCATGCTAAGGAAGTGCAAAATGAAAACTCTCGAATAAGCAAAAGTGCCCTGGATAAGTGAGTAAAGTCATGTAATGGTGAAATTTGTCTGGGTTTTATCTAACCCCAACCAATATATAGAGTGGTGGTTTACATACAGATTATGGCATTACTAAATGTTGACAAGATACTGGAAGCCCTTCAATTTATTAACGTTGTCATCTTGGAATTTACTATAAAAATTTATTTAGAATACTAAAGAACCAGAAGATGCCACTATCTCTTCTTGGAGGCCTGTATTCACTTTCTGGGGAAGAGCTATATGTTCACAAGTGATTAAATGCACTAATTGAGAATTAATTCCAAGAAGTGATTACTATTAATTTCTGCTTAGAATTGTTAAAGAAAAAATAAGCAGGAAAGGAAAGGCAAGGAGTTGAAAACATTAAATGAGCAAAGGAAGAGTTTTTCCTCCATGAGAGTTGGGATACTCCATGTCTTGATTACATGCTTTTAAAAGTACTTCCAAACAAATCACTCTGAAATTTTTAGGACTATAATGTCATAAGTCTGCAGAGACTGCCTCTCACAAATGATACAGTTTGGAATGAACTTTGTTATTAATGGTGAAGGAGTGGGACTTTAGGCTTTTACATGCCAATTTTTATGGGGGATATATGACCATTGAGTACTGTATATGTAGTAATAGTGCCCAGACTCGATCCTAGAAATTGGTAAGAAGCTTGAGACCAAAACTAATATTCCTTCTCTTTGCTGATAGACTAAGAATCTGTCTATAGTGCACAAATACTAGCATATTGGAGGGGGGGAGGAAGGAGGAGGGAAAGAGTGGAGACAGTGGTCTTAATTTGTGATTTCAACAGTTTAGCGAACTTTCAGTATCAAAACTCTCTTTACCAATGCATACTGGCAACTCAGTTGTAGTTTATAATTTTAGAGAGTTGCCTAAAATACTGAAAGTTAAGTGACTCACCCATGGTCATCCAGCTAGTGTATATGAAAGGACTTGAAGGCAGATCTTTAACACCAAGGCCAGCCTTTTATCTACCCAACTATGCTACTTCTCTTCGTAAGTATTATTATTCTCATTGTACAGATGGGGAAACTGTGTCAGGTAGGTTGTATCTTTCATAGATCTGGAGCTGGAAGGGAGACCCTCTAATCCAATCACCTTTTATACATGAGGAAACTGAGGTCCAGGCAGGATAAATGACTTGCCCAAGGTTACACAAGTGATAAGCATTGTAGGTAAATATTAACCCAAGTAATTTGACAGCTGAGTCAGTGCTCTTTTCCTCCATCACATGTCTAGTAAGGGGCTAAAATCTAGATCTTCTGACCTCAGGTCCACTGTTCATTCCATTCCATCAAATTCCTGCTTCAAAGGAAAGATAACTCAATTTATTGGTTATCTGACCTTGGGTAAGTTACTTAATGTCTTTGAGATCCAGGTTTCTCATCTGTAAAAGGAGGGGATTGGATTAAATACCCTTTTAGGTCCCTTCTAACTCTTTCGAACTGAGTGTGGGTTCCATGCTTTGAGTAGTGCATAAAACTAATTTTGTGACCCAAAAACATATTCATTAAGTGCCTGTCACCATAGGATATATCCAAGTGAGAAGATTAATTTGTAATCATACCAAGAAAGTGTGACTCTGAGGAGTTAGAAATTAACAAAGTGCTCTATATGAAACATCCACAGCGCTAATCTCGAAATGAAAGTGCCCAGCAGTTGTCATTGCTAAGCCAGTGCTGGAAATGAAGACTGTCAGTCTTCAGATCTGGCACAGCCAGAGGACATTTGATCCCACAGTATTGCCTGTGCCAAGTGTGAAAGGTTCCCCTGAAAATCTACTCTGTCATCACCCCCTTCCCTCCATGTTACACTGTGTCTTTAAGACATGGGTCTTGTCTCTGTCACTCAAGATATCTGCTCCTTTTATTAAATACATATATGGCTAGATGATACTTTAAGTACCAAATCTTCAAGCTTAAGCAAATCCTTTCACCACCGCAGCACCACATACAGCTTTCTGTCCCCCTCTCCCGCTTCTCACTTTTCATCTGCCCACCCCTCTCTTGACTATTACATTTGGCTTTCTCATGTCTTTGTACCTTCCGTGAGATTGCCCACCATGCTCGGCATGGACTAGTGCCTTCCTATTATCCTCTGAATCCTACCCCAAACACCTGTCAAGAGACAACAGAACAGTCTTCTCACGATGCAGTTGTCATTACATCAGTCCTGAAGGCCAAGGACATACTGTTGGTGTTTTCCTGTTGATGTAGTGGAAAGAACTTGGGGTTTTAGAGTCAGGAGACTTGGCATCTGCAGTCCAGTCTCTGATACTTACTGGCTTAGTGATCTTGGGTAAGTCACTTAGCTTTTCTGAGCCTCAGTTTTGCCACCTGGAAAATGAGGATGATAATAATTGTTCTATTACCTAACCCACAAGGCTTGGGAAAGAAAAAAAAAATTTTTAAACCTTAATGCACTACAAAAATGTGAGTCCCTGTTATTTCATTCTCCATTGTTCAAGGCTCTCTTTAATATTATCTTCTTTTTTTATTTTTAAAATTTATTTTTATATTGAATTCCAAGTGTTTTCCCTCCCTCATCCAGTCTACCACCCATTGAGAAAACAAAAATGATATCCATTTTACACATGAAGTCATGCAAAACATATTTCCACATTAGCCAAGTCTGAAAAAAAGCAAGAAAAATAAAAGAAAAAATATGCTTCAATGTGCATTTTGAGTCTATTATATTACCTTCAAAGTTCCGCAGGATTTCATTATAAATGAGGTAGTAATATGATAAAATCCATTCTAGTATTTTCAGCAATGACCTTTTTTAATTATGGTTCAAGATAGACCTGCCTTATACCAGAGTATAAAACCCACCCAAAAAAGGTCATATTATAGTGAGATACCCATCAATTTATATATTCACCCCAAATCCCCCATTTCTTACCATATATTTTCTCTCATAAAAAGAGGGGACAAAAAGTAACAAGCATTTGTTATTCACTTACTATGGGCAGCTAGGTGGCACAGTGGATACAGCACCAGCCCTGGAGTCAAGAGGAGCTGAATTCAAATCCAGCCTCGGATCCTTACTAGCTATGTGATCCTGGGCAAGTCAATTAACCCTGTTTGCCAGGAAAACTCCAAATGGGGTCACAAAGAGTCAGACATGACAGAAATGATTCAACAGCAACAAAATGCACTCACTAGGTGTAGCCAAGCACTGTGCTCATTTATATAAGCACATTGCTCTCAATTGCTACTGTTGAAAGGCTAAAACAAGAAGTCCCACCAGTACCACTACCCCTAGCAACTTAGAATCACAGTATCTTAGTGTGTAAAAATTTCTCACAGGTCATCTAGTCCAACTCAATCCTGAATAGGAATCTCTTCTATAGAACATACTCATTCATTCTCTACTTAAACACCTCTAGTGACTGGAAACTCATTTCCTTTCAAAGCAACCCATTCTGCTTTGGGATAGCTCTAGTTCTTAGAAAGTGTTTCCTCTATATTAAGCCTAAAATTTGTCTGTCTGCAACTTCCATTTATTTCTCTAATTTTTGTTCTGCTGAGGGACAAGCAGAAGAACAAGGCTAAGCTCTATTTCATATGGATATGCACAAACTTATAGACCTAAGCATTAATTTTCCCACCATTATCAGAAGATAACTTGTAAGAACAGTAGTAAAACACTGTGTTACTTTCAGCAAACAGGGTCACACACCTCTTCAACTGATCCTATCTTGCTAACAACTAAAGGAACTCCCAAAAGAGGACATTTTTAGCTGGGGGAAAATGCCATATTGGCTTTCAAAAATTGAGTTTATTGGAGTATGCAATTAAATGTAGTATATCCTTAAGGAATATTTTCAGTTGATTTTCTGTTTATGTGTTCGGTTGGCTTTTTAGGGACAGGGATTTTCACTTCCTCTCTTAAAAAAAAAACTAGATAAAATTACATAAACTCCCATTCCATGAAGTACTAACTAGGACATCTAAGATGTCAACATTAAAGTCTGTTGGGGTGTGTGTGTGTGTGTGTGTGTGTGTGTGTGTGTGTGTGTGTGTATGTTTTTCCTGGCAAGGACGCAGACAATTGTCATTGGCATCTATTCTCCAGGATTAACACATGAGCTATCAATCTTTCAAAAATTGTTAGAGACCAAAACTACCCAGTTCTGAATCCCCAGGTATTTGTATAGAAATACAAACATTAAGCCAGATTTTCTCATTGCCCCCTTGGGCACCTTTGAAAACAAAATGAATTCCAAGTAGACACCTGGTGCATTATAGATCACTCTAGCAAGTTATCCTTGTGGCCTGAGTTCATGGTAATTCCAAAGTCTCCTAACATACAACCAAGGAATTAGCTTAATATGGGTGATTTACTTATGAGCTTAGCCCTTGCCTTTACATGGAGTGTTAGTGAAGGATCATTCACTTCCACCAGCAATCATCATAACTACTCCCAAAAGAGCTTTCCTATGCAGGACAAGAAAGCAGCAATTACTGAACAAGAATGGAATGTCTGGCCATGTAGCTGGCTGAGAGTCATAGATTTAGAGCTTCACAGTCATCTAGTCCAATCTCTTCAATTTATAGGCAGCTAAGGGCCATAGTGGAAAGAGTACTGAGCTTGGAAAACCTCAGTTCAAATCCTGCCTTAGATACTTGCTAACTGTGTGGATCTATCAAGTCATTACCTCTCAGACACAGTTTCCTCATCTTAAAATGCCGATAATAATAGCACCTACCTTGCAGGGTTATTATAAAGTGCCTTGCAAACCTTTGTGTTGTTCAATTTCAGTCGTATTTGATGCTTTGTGACCCCATGTGGGGTTTTCTTGGCAAAGATACTGGAGTGGTTTGCCATTTCCTTCTCCAGCTGATTTCACAGATAAGAAAACAGAGGGAAATGAGGTTAAGTGACCTGCCCAGGATTATATAGCTAGTAAGTGTCTTGAGGCTGGACTTGAACTCAGCTCTTCCTGATTCCAGGCCTGGTGCTCTATCCACGGTACCACCTGGCCGCTCAGTTGCAAATTTTAAAGCGCTAAATAAATACTAGCAATGATTACTAGTAGACATAAAGGTGAAATGACTTGTCCAAAGTCAAATAAGTAGCAAGTGGGAGAGTTGGAACCAAAATCCTTTGGACTCCAAATCCAGCCTTCTTTCCATTGCAGCAAATCTGTAGCATCCCTCTCAAAAAGACCTTAATGGGATGCCTTTTGAAATAGTAGCACGACAGCATCCCTATAACGATCAGGAAAGGCAGCCCCTATCACAATGGAGTTTCTGTTCCAGAGTAGGGCTTGAGTGTGTGGGAAGTATTGACTTAGGAAGCTTCCAAGGAAAAGAGAAATCACAAAGGGACCTCACATATACTTATCCACTTGTAAGATCCACCAATCTCTGTGAAGTATGGCTAGGACAGCAAGGGCTGTAGTTGGTCCACTTGAGCTCTTTCTTTAAAAAAAGTATTCTGGATTAGTTGTTCTAAGCATCCCACCTCCTCTTCCTAGATATATCTCTGGGAGATGAAGAAGTTTGGCAAGGCAGACATTTCCCCCCTTCCAAGTAAATTCTTAACGAGCATCATTCACTTTATAAATGTTCATTGACTGATTCATGGGTTTATGACAACCCCCTCCATGACCCTAGAACAATACAGCCACCACTATCCCAGCACAATAGGAAAGGCAGAAAGCAATGTCAGTACTAAGCTAAAGCTTTCTCTTCTTTCATGTAAGCTATGGCCTTGAGCGAAAAATCTTTGAATAGAAGAGAGTCCTTTCCTTGTGCCTAAGGACATAACCCACAGAAGATGTGACATTAAATACTAATGAGAACACGTTGCACTTGTGTGACTCATTAGGAATGTGACAAGGTCACACAGGCTTCTCACTGTGAAGTGATACCACCCACCCATATGTTTTCCAAATTTCTCAGCCTTGAAAGTCAAAGGGTTGCCGGGGGTGGTGTGATGGGACAGGCTAGAGCCTTTCAGTGCACATGTGCCAGAGTGATGAGAGAAGCTGGTGGGGGGAAGGGAAAAAGGGGGAGGGAGCATAATAATTTTTTTTAAAAAAAACTTGGGTCTGAAAGTTGGCTCATGTGTGCTCAAAGTATCTTTTCCCTGTCTCCAGGCTCCGCTGTGAATGGGCTCAGAGACTGGAAAGGAGAATCAAGATGATCCAGGAGTCCCAGGAAGCATCCAAGAAGTCATCCCAACACCCAATCGAATCTTTCCACCTTGTCAATAAAACAGTAGCCTAACGTTATAAATAAAATGGTAATAGGAAAAGCACTGTTTCATGGGAAGTGAAAGCCCCCTTAGGAGATTCCTGTGGAGCAGTGAAAAGATGAAGCCTAAGCCGAATGTGGGGCAGGAATTTTAAAGTGTTAATTTGAGGTGTGTGTGTCACACAGGAATATGTTCGATATGAAAATTGTTGCCATATTCAGATCATAGTAGAATCCTTTCAGAAAATTACTCATCGTGATATAGATTTAACGGTTCTATAGATCAAATTCTGCCTCCCCAAACTTAAGTACTACAAGTGAAAGAAGTCTGGGAGACCTGGGTTCAAGTTTTCCATCTGACACAACTGGTTATGTGACCTTTTAATTTCTCCAGACCCCAGAGAATTCTCTAAGATTAGAAATCACATATGAGTTTCTGACTCGCATTGGTGGGGGGAGTTTCCAAATCAGAAGTTCTCCATAACCATGAGCACTCTCCTCCCCCTGACCCCACCTCCTCCCACCACCTCTACATACACACACGAATCTCACAGGTCTTTTCCTTGACACCAGAGTTATCAATGACTACACTCTACTTCTTATCCCATTGAGTTCTCTGGCTTCTCTTTCTTGCTAATTTAAGTAAAATTTGTCTAGCACTAATGCTCAAAATTAACTCAAAAAAATTTAACACAGGAAATATCAGTAAAACCACATACTTATCTATTCCTCAATTCTTTTTTCAAACTGTGCTTAAAAATATTTGTAGCAACCCTGTGAGATAGATGAAGTAAGTATCATCATTCTCATTTATTGTAATTAAGTAGATTGAAACACAGAGTAGAGAGATTAAGGACCATAGCACATAGTAAAGACCCACCTATGAAATGAGAATCAGAATACATAGGTTTGGGTTCTGGCTGCGGTATTTCCTAGTTTTGTGATGGTGGACAAGTCATTTAGCCTTACTAAGCATCAGTTTCCTCTTAAACTATGTCTAGGAATTAGTAGTTAAATCTTATAGATAATCTGAAGTTACCATATAAAGTTTAAGTGACTTGCCCAGGGTCACACATCTAGTCGGTATCAGAGTCAGGCTTTGAACACAGGCTTCAAGCCCAGATGTCTAACCACTAACTGTATTAGATCTTCCTAACTTGTAAAATAGTGAAAATAATACTTGAATTTCCTACCTCATAGGGTTGTAGTGAGGAAAGTACTTTTATAGACTTTAAAATGATTTATATTAACAGCTTTCTTATCTTTTTTCCATCGTTTTTAGCTAGAAACTAACCAGGTACAAGTCACTATTCTGCTTATTATTCTTTTATGTTTAATATTCTAACAACTAATTCATAAGTAGATAAATAATTAACTTTTATAGTTTGATAAAAAGTATTAGAAAATAAATCCGTGCTCTGTGGGTTTACTGAAAGCATCCTCTTATAGCAGAACAACAGACATTCAGCAAAGCCTGATCCCATTTCTACTTTTCCTGCTAAGTCTCTATATTTTGAAAGTTTTGAGTTTTGTTTTGCTCAAAATTCCTGTATGTGTATGCCACTTTCCTTTTCAAAATAATTTAGGATGTCAGTTTCCTCTATTTCATTAGTAGCTGGAATTTACAGAACTTCATTTCATGAAGATTTTGAATAACCTTGAGATTTTGAACTCTTTCCTTTTCAGATTTTATTAGATCCTCCAATTTTATCAAATCTAGGTTTAGGGAAAGAAGTTTTATTATTATTTATTTTTTTAACAAAAAAAATCTATTCTCTCTTCCTCCAACTCTCTCCTTCTACCCCATTGGAAAATGAGAGAAAGAAAAAAAAAACTTGTAGCAATTATGCATAGTCAAGCAAAACAAATTCCCTGATAGACTATGTCCAGAAAACTCATTTCACAATCTGTACCCTGAGTCTGTCACCTCTGTTAGGAAGTGAGTAGTACATTTCATCATGGGTCTTCTGGAATCATAAATGGTTATTGCGTTGATCAGATTTCTTGAGTCTTTAAAGATTTCTGACTCTACAATGTTTTTGTTACTGCATGAGTTCTGATGAAGTTTTATTTTATGATTGTCCTGTACTGGCTGGCAATATGTTATTTTATGACTTGGAGCCGAGGGTGATGTTGACAGAAAGCAATATGAAACCTTTGCCTATAACTGGTGAGATTAGTTGCCAATTTCATCATTTTATAGTACTGGCACACAACAAAAGCATTCATGTCTTAAGTCCATTTTATGCACATTGTGGTTCTTCTGCTTTAGGGGTCAGGTATCTTCATTGAAGCATTTCCAACTGGAGAAGTATTGGTATTTCTCATTCGTTGTCATCATTAAGTGACATGGTGAAGGTTATTGAGAGCAAAGGATTTTAGATTCAGGGCTGAAAGATACCTAGGTTGTTATCTAGTCCAACTCCATTTTAGTGAGCCCTGGAGACATTAAATACTGGTTTGTCTTCCTCCTAGTTCAGTGTTCCTGTACATCTAGACTTAGAAACTTCTAGTTTTATGTCATTGAAGTATTTAATGCCCAAGATAAGGTTATTAAAATTGCCTGCTGAATACTTACTTGGTCATTGCTACTGTTTTGTAAATCCCATTGATAAATAAAATCCTGAGATAGTATGTCAATTAAAAGTATGAAAGTCATGCATTAACAAACATGACTTACATGGTAGGAAGATGCAGGGAAGTAATTTTATATGATGGTATATTTAGAATGGAATTAGTGTCTTCATGACTTCATGTTTTAATTTTTTTGGAGCACACTCATAAAGTGCGTGTTCGTGTTAAAATTAGGAGGTACAGTATCTTCCGGGACATTTGTGTTTATGCCTTATTATCACATAGTGATCATCTCACTCACCCTTTGGTATCCACACCACCTCCTTTGACATTAAACTCTTTGATGCTAAACATTGTCTTGGTCATGGACAGTCCTAGAGATTTCTCGACCAGATTTTCTCTATTTTTAGCATCCACCTTTTCTTTGTGAAAGGTTAAGTAGAAGTTCTTGAAGTCAAAAGATAAAAAGTGAAGAACAGAAGAAAGAGAAGAGGGGCAGCTAGAAGGTGCAGTGTATAGAGCTCCAGCCTTGGAGTCAGGAGAACCTGAGTTCAAATCCAGCCTCAGACACTTGACACTTACTAGCTGTGTGACCCTGGACAAGTCACTTAACCCCGATTGCCTCACCAAAAAAAAAAGAAAAGAAAAGAAAAAAAGAAAGAGAAAGAATCGATTGTGGATAGAAAGAGCATAAATTATGGGCACAGAGAATAAGGAAAACATTCGAATGGGTCAGTATCGCTTATCTTTTTTGGATTTTTTCAGAAAATAGGCCAATATGGTGGGCAACACGGGTGTAATGGAAAGAGCACTGGTCTTGGATTCAGAAGTCATGAAGTCAAGTATGAGTTCCAACACTTGCTAAGAGTGTGCATTCTCTGAACCTCCATCTATTTGTCTGTAAAATGTGGAATAGAATATTTGCACGTTATCTTATAAGATTGTTGTGAGGAAAGAGTTTTGAAAGCATAAAGTATCACATAAATAGAACTAATCATCAAATGAAACAGAGGCTGAAAGTAATGTAAATAAGGGCATAAGCACAAATGCTGCCCAAAAAACCTCTATACTCCTTCCAGGCTGGAGAGGAAAACTCCTCTCTCTGAGGTCTATTTACTTACCAAGAAAGTGTGAGGAAGACTTTTTCTGAAATTTTGGGTTGGGGTCTCAGAAAGTAAATTTATCCCTAAAATTTTGCTTTGGGAGATAAAGAACTAACTGATTTTTAAAGGAAATGTTGAATGAAACTATCAATAAAAGTTAAGTTGAAAATAGGAGATTAAAGGATAGCTAGGTGGTGCAATGGATAGAGCACCAGCCCTGGAGTCAGGAGGGCCTGAGTTCCAATCCAGCCTCAGACACATAACACTCACTAGCTGTGTGACCCTGGGCAAGTCACTTAACCCCATTGCCTAGCCAAAAAAAAAAAAAGAAAAGAAAGAAAATAGGAGTTTAAGGTAACATCATGCTCATACAATTAACTGTCTTTATCACTTGTCAATTCAAGATAAATATAATCAGTGGTATTTCCTCTTCTAAACACTAGGTGAGATATAGAGTTTCCCAAAAGTCTTAAGAATTTTGGGAAATGCTCTATAGTCAAGTGTGGGGCCATACTCCATAGAAAAATTTATTTATAACAAATGCTGTCCTTGTGACAGTGCTTGTCCTTTTAATTTTTCACCAAAGTCTATTTGGAAATTAAGTCCCTGTGTTGTGTCTGATCTGAATGTACTGAACAACAATGAATAGTATAGGGGCAACTGTCTGTAACCTAAATGTATAGCACTTGGATAAACATGGCTTTGTAATACAGTGGAAAGATTCAATAAATATAGAGGTTACATTAATCTTTGGACTGTGTTCTGGCTTTATTAAATATGAACTGGTCAATTCTGACCTCCATTCAAAACACAAGCAAACAAATAAAAGCAATACCTCTCTCTCTCTCTCTCTCTCTCTCTCTCTCTCTCTCTCTCTCACACACACACACACACACACACACACATCCTTGCTACATTTAGCCCTAATTATGATCCTGAACTCCAGTAACGCATTGTTAACTGCTTGCAAGATACACAGTCCCTGATCTTCTGTAGTATCTCAAATTTAACATGTCCAAAATGAAACTCATCTTCTCTCTAATCTTGCCACTCCTTCAAATGCCCCAGTTTCTTTGAGGGCACCACCAACCTCCCGAGAATCCATTGGAACTATCCTTGATACTCTAGCTCATTCTCCATATCTAGTCACTTGCCACACATCGTTGTTGGTTTTGCTTTCATAATATCTGTGGCTTCCTTCCCTCCACTCACTTAAGCCCCATCCTAGTTCAGGTCCATATCACTTCTCTCCTGGTCTATGTAGTCATGGTCTTTTCCTTAGTCTCTCTTCTTCTGGTCTTCTGTCTTTTCCAAACCATCCCCCATATAACTGACAAAATATTCTTCCTAAAAAACAGGTCTGACCATACCACTCCTCTACTCAAAAAAAAATGGGATAAAATACAAATTCCTTAGTGTGGCTTTGTAGGCCCTCCATGGTTTGGATCCTACCTACAATTCCAGCCATATTTCATACTGCTCCCTTTTAGAAACTTCATCTTCTGCCCAAACTAGACTATCGGTCATTCCCCTACCCAAACTCTATTTACCACCTCTGTGCATTTACACAAGTCATTGTTTTGCACGCAATGGATTTGTTCTTCATCTCTGCCTCTCAAAATCTTTGTGTAACTTTAAGGCTCAATTCAGTTGCTACCTTCTCTATCAACCCTCAACTCATCCCCCCTGCAACCTTCTCATCCTTCCAGTTGTCATGCTCTCTCCCTACTCGATTTTCTCTATAACATACTAATTTCTTGCCTGATTTGTCTCTCTCATCTACTCACCATGACCACCTCCCCCCAAGTAGAATGAAAACTTGTTGAGGACAAGGACTATTCACATATCTGTAAAATGGAGACAAATACCTGTAGAACCTTCCTCACAAGGTTGTTGAGAGGCTCAAATGGAATAATGTACATAAAGGTACTTTGCAAAAGTGTCCCTATTAAAGTTTTAAGACTTTTAGGATAGATAGCTGGTAAAGGTATTAGCTGTTTTAATCACGAAGAATATTTTTAAAAATAAAAAGTGTAAATTCTAAGCACAGAAAACCATGAAAATGTTTAAGCCTTAATAGCTATTAAAGCTTCATACTGCACTAAGACTTTTGCAATACCTTGTATAAATGTCAGTTGTTTGCATCATGAAGAGTAGACAAGAAAAGTATAAATTCTGAGTGCAAAAAATCATGAAAGATATTTGTAACCCCACTCCCAATTAAATGTTCTTTTCCATTACTCTTTTAAGTCTTGTACTACAATGCAAACCTACTTCACATTGCTCAATTCCCTTGATACTGTTAAAAAAGAAATAACATCTTTGCATCAAATTATTACCTCTGTTTTGTCATAGTCTATCTGTGCCTACTGTTTATTCTTTGCATAGGGATCATGACTATCTTTGTGAGTCATCAGCATTACTTTCCCTTCAAATACTTTTAAATATACGGAAAGTCACATGCACAAGATTATAGCCATGTATAAAACCAGCAGCAGGAGCAGATGGACTCCCAAGCAATAATGATGCTCTTTTTGTACAATCATCCCCAGTAATAAAGCAAGCTACAGAAGACAGTGGGGGGAAATGCATCACAGTGGCAAGATAGTACGTATGTAAAAAAATTTTCAAAGGATTTATTTAGGTTGAGGCTATTTTTACAACAGTAGTCATAGAATAAAGAAAATGAAGACATTTGAAAAGAGCATGAG
This sequence comes from Vombatus ursinus, assembly GCF_900497805.2. Classification (NCBI taxonomy): domain Eukaryota; kingdom Metazoa; phylum Chordata; class Mammalia; order Diprotodontia; family Vombatidae; genus Vombatus; species Vombatus ursinus. The sequence goes on from NW_020954585.1 coordinate 16,821,619, forward strand.
GTCTATTATCCTCACCTATCCCTATCTTTTTTGTTATTGTTTGTACACAATTTTTTAAAATTGTTACCACACTTAATTTTTTTGTTTATTTATACGTCTCCTATTAAACAATAACAAAAATGAAAAAAATTAAACTATCTTAAACTGCATATTCCAGCAAAACAAATCCCCACGTTGCCCATGTCTGATATGTCATTCTGCATTTTGCATTCATCAACTGTCCAGCAGGAGGTGAGTATGGTGTTTGATCTTTGTCTTCTGGACTCAGGTTTTATCAGCTCACTGATAGAGTTTAACATCTTTCCAAACGTCTTTTTTTCTACACAGTTATCATCCCTTAAATTAATATCATTCTGCTCACTTCATAGAGATTTCCCCATTTTCCTCCAAAACTGTTCTTTTCATCACTTCTTATATCACAATAATATCTCATTGCATAAACCATAATTGGTTTAGCAATTTCTCAATAGGAAGGCACTACCAAATTAGCACTCCCTTGAAACTCCCCCTCCAAAAAAGTTATGTAAAACAGTGTATGCAAAATTCCAAGCTCTTAGTCTGTCTCCTCTCTATTGAAAAGAAGCAGAGGCATTTCCTCAGCTCTTCTCTGAGACCAGGATTGATTGATAAAGACTGTTAAAGGGGCATTGATTTTTCAACACTATAAGCATAAATAGAGAGATCATTTTTAACACTTGCCAGACAGCCTGTATATGAAAGATTCCCAGTCCTTTTATAATAGCTCTATAAAAGACCAAAGGGTCCCTTGTTTTTGGAGACAGTTCTGAGTAGAAACTGGTACTAATAACAGTGACCTTTTTCTTTTATAGCAGGAAGGATCTGGAGTAGTAGGATAGATCTGGGGAGGGATGGAAAAGGTTAGGACATGGTTCTTAGTTAAAATAGAACAAGATCTAATTACTTTATTCACATAACTAACCATAATTAACTTAATTCCAAAGCAAATAAGCCAAACACTCTGCTAGGCACTAGAGATAGAAATAGAAAAAGCAAGATAGTCTCTATCCTGGACAAGCTTACATTCTAATAGAGAGAGAGGGATGGCGGCCAGGGAGTAGTGTTTTGGAGCAGAATGTCAAAGGAATACTGATTAGTCATAGTGCAATTAATCAATTGGGGTAGCTAGGTGGCACAGTGGATAGAGTGCTGGGCCAGGAGTCAGGAAGACCTGTATTCAAATCTGGTCTCAGTTACTCACTAGCTGTGTGACTCTAAGCAAGTCACATAACCCTGTTTGCCTCAGTTCCTGATCTGTAAAATGAGAAGGAAAAGGCAAACCACTCTAGTATCTTTGACAAGAAAACCCCAAATGGGATCACAGAGAGTCATACCCAGTGGAAATGATTCAACAACAATTAATTGATTGGTATAGTCTTTCCAGAAATGTTAGTATTGACTTAATTACTATTTTTAGAGCTAAAATTAAGAATTGAGGAAGAGGGAGGAAGGGGGAGTACAGGTCCAGCAACTTGATATAGCACAGTAGGCCTAAAACCAGATAAGATAAGTCAAATCCTGACCAATAGGAACTCTGAGTTCCAGGACAAGGAGCTTGAGTTCTAATGGGAGGAGGAGGTGATGGCTAAAGTTGCAAGGGACGTAGCATAGAGAAAGGCATGAAGTTTCCATGCAATGTTAAACCATCCATTCGTCAAAAATTTGTTAGTCATCTATTATGTACATGCTATTGTGCTTGGTACTATGAGAATACAAGGAGTAAAATACAATCCTTGCGCTTTTAGGAGCTTACCTATGCATATAAAAAAATGATAATAAGGAAGAATGCAAAAGTAAAATAAAGAGAATCAAATAAAGAGTTAGAGGAATTCATAGGAAAGAGAGAATTTAAACTCAAGTCTGCCTGACTCCAGGCCCAGCAGTCTATCCACTGTGCCACTTAGATGCCTGTATATAACATTAGACATTGGCTTGCATTGTCACAGATTACCAAAGCCTGTTTGATATAATGCAAATATTATTCAATCAAACAGATCTCTTCTAGCTCCAAGATTTTAGAAATCTCCAAGGGAATGTGATTCTAATGCTGACTATTACTTAAATAATGGATTTATGTCCTTTTGTTGTTGGGGGTGGGGGGAGAGAGATACATTTTTTGTTTGGATACAACAGACACTTCCCAGAAAATATCCAAGCAATCACATCTCCCTCCCAACTCGTCACAAAGCATATTCTCTAAAAACAGCTAAGGAAAATGACCTAATAACCTCATTGCACATAATAGCATACCATTTCCCACTTTTGTAGTTTAGTTATTGATAGCAGAAAGGCAGTGTATTAGTTTCAACTTTGAAATATGGTACCACCACTATCTGTTTCATTTGACCCAAGTGTTGTTGCCTTGAAATATTGTCTTTATTTACATTGCTATAGTCATTGTTTTGTTCCTTTGTTCCTGCTTTCTTCACTCTGCATCACTTCATATAAATCTTCTCATTTTTTCTGAGTTCTTTATATTTATCATTCCTTTATAGCACAATAATATTACATTGACTTCATATATTCCAATTTGTTTAGTCATTCATGAATTGGTGGGAGCAAATATTTTTTAACACAAATAATGTTGCTATGAATATCTTTATATCTATGGGCTTTACATGGAGTTACAGTCCCAGTAGCACAATGGGCAAGAGATTTCTTGAATTTTGCCTGATTTTTTTTCTTTTATTGAATCCCAAGCACTTAGCACAATGTCTTAGCATAATACTTCTTGAATGATTTATTTGGTGGCATGAAACATTAAAAAGTTTATGACTTCCCCATAGTTTCAATTCTTTCTAATCAAGGTTTTAGAAATAGAGTATTCTCTTATCACCAGATAGACAGGGTATTAGACTTTTCCACCATCCCTTATTATCATCTCCTCCATCCCAGGTAGTCTCATCTCTCCTTTGACCTTCCTCTTGTTACCAACATAGTTTTTTTTTTTTTTAAAAAAAAAAAGGTTTTTGGTTGTTGTTGTTCTCCTTAGCTTTTCTTGTCAGCCTCAAATCATTCATACTTTAGCACTCCTGGCAACATTCTTATAGAACTGCGTCAATCATTCGTATTCATCCTTCATTACCTACCCTTGTTTTCATCTTTTATGCATGTCTTTTTGAAATCTGTCAGTCAATGAATTCCTTGTACCTCTGTCTCTTTAGACAGCTCCTCCTTTTCTTCATCATCAGAACTGTTCTTTGTTGCATCTTCAAATTTCAGTTTTCAGAACTTCCCATAGCTTTTGGTCTTATTTTGCCTATGGAAGTTCAGGCCAAGAGTTCTATCTATGCTTTTTCTATACCCTTTGAAATCTCTTCTCCCAAAATCAAAAGGGGCACATCAGAGTATGAACCTATGCAATATCTTTCACCCCAGTCTTTTTTATCTCTAATGACTCTGCAGGATTTGGCTCTGTCTTCCATTTCCTCTTACTAAATACTTCCTCCTCCCTTGGCTTCAGAGACACTATATTCTAATAATTCCTCTCTCTCTTCAACCATTGCTCATCTATCTCCTTTGCTAACTCTTCATTTTCTTCCCAATAAGTGAAGTCATTTACTCCTTGGGATTTGTCTTTAGCTCTTTCTTCTTGGAAACTCTCTTTTCAACTTCATTAGCTCTCATGACTTAAGGCAGTGTGGTTCAGTGGAAGGACATTGTATCTGGAGTCAGAGGACCTCTGTTTTAATCTTGGTTTTCCCACTTACTACATGGGTGACTGTGGTAAGTGACTTTACCCCTCTGGGCTGTTTTCACTTGAAAAATTAGAGTGTTGGGTTAAGTGACCCTTAAGATTTCTTGCAAACCTAATCCTATAATGTCTATATACATGATTTTCAAATCTCCAGCTCTGACTTGCATTCTGAGCTTTAGATCTATATCTCCATCTATCTATATCTCCTCCTTGAAGTTTCCCAAGACCTCAATTCAACGTGTCTAAAAGTGAACTTGTTATCTTACTCCCTAAGCCTGCTTCTCCGAATTTGTTTATTTCTGCCAGTGGCAACATCATTCACCTTCTTTCCCATGTTCAAAACCTTGATGTTATATTTGATTCTTACCTCACACTATCCCATTCATATCAGTCAGTTCTTGTCACTTCTACTTTAAAAGAATTTTTCACATTCATGCCTTTCTCTTTAATTCGTCTGTCAACACTCAGTGCAGTAAACACTTAAGAAGTACTAACTCTACCAGTACTAGGTGCTGGAGATACACAAACCTTAGATAAGATATAATTCTTGCCTTCAAAGAGTCTACAGTTTAGTAAGAGGATAAGGCAAAAACAGATAATGGGAATATATAATATTGTGTGATAAATGCATTAGATTGCTGTAGAACAAAATGCTATAAGAAATGTGCCATCTTTAGGGTGGGGACAGGTGGAGGAGGAAAGGAAAGAAAAGAAATTTACATGGCAATTTTGTTGTACATTTGAAAGGAATAACAAGTTGTGCATAATAAATTTGCAGTTTCATGTACAATCATCTTTTTTATTGTACTGTTATGGAAATGCATGTTTTATTCCATAAATTACAAATAAAAAAAGAGATGTGAGGAGGAAGATTAATGTCAAGAAGGTGGATCAGAGAGAAGGTGGCAATTGATTCGGGCTTTAACTGTTAGGCCAGAATTCAGTAGGTAAAAAGAAGGAGGGAGAATATTCCAAACATACTTTGTCAATAGCCATGGAACCCAGTTGTCAGGAGTGCTAAAGTATGAATGATTTGAGGTGCCTATTTAGAGGATAAGTTCAGTTTGACTGATACATAGCGTACATGTGACAGGTTATAGAGTCATGTGATTGGTGGAAAGGAGAGTTTGAACTTTTCTAATAGACAGCAGGAAGCCACTGAAGATTTTTGAGCAAAGGAGGGCCATGACCAGATACATGTATAAAAAAGATGATTCTGCTAGCAACACTGGTTAGAGAAAAAGAGAGTCAGAAAAACCTATCAGAAGGTTATTTTAATAGTCCAGGTGGTCAGCAATGAATACATGTATTAGATTGATGGAAATGGAAATATAGAGGAGAAGATTTATTGAGGGGAGGACAAGTAAGAGGATAAATAGAAAAGACAGAGAGGATATGGATAGAAAGGAGAGAAGAGAAAGTGTGGAGTTGGAATTGACTCTGATGTCTTATCAAGGCATGGAACTGATCCCAGGTTTTCAGAAGCCACACCAGTGAAATGCAAGCCCTGGTAGATTATGTTAATCTGGAAAGGTTTTGAGTATGGGTCAGGGAGTGAATTGAATGCTTGTCATCTGTGGACTAGCCTCAATAAATTCAAAAAACCCATCACCAGGTTGACTACAGTGTAATGAAGTCTTCTGCCCCAGCAATGTTCTAAGATTATCAATCAATCAACATTTATTAAGCACTTACTACGTGCCAGGTACTGTACTAAGCACTATCTTCTAAATTATATATGGGTTGTGATTTATGCTGGTAAATGTAATACCATTGTCAATGAGAACACATATCCTTGAAGTGTATTAAATTAGTAACAAATTAAATATGAGAGGTGAGGCTTTTTCTATGCCAAAGCATTCATTTTCACCTATCCAAACTATTACAATAGCCTCCTAAAAGGTCTTTCCATCTCTACTCTCCTTTTTCCTAGTGATATTTCATATATACATCAATATTACTTACTTACAAATCAATCTATTCAAGTTGCTCTTCTGATTAGAATTACTTGGTGGTTCCCAATTACCTATTGGATAAAGTTCAAGCTTCTCTGGTATTCAAGGTCCTTCCATCATATGATGCCATCCTACTTTTCCAGTTTTATCTCATATATAATCCCACTTCTGCCCAAGTCTGGAATTATTTTCTGAGAAATCGCCCTGCATAGCTGAAGGAAATACAACTCCTGATTGACCGGGGGAATAGTGACCCAAGATGCAGCATATCACTTGCATGAGTGGAGAAGGGCTTTCTTATGATGGCTAGATGAAAGAGGGGATGACAAAAGGTAAATTCAGACTACTAAATCCTTTGGAGTCTTAGGCAGGTGGGGAACCAACTTTCAACATGACCCTTAACTTCCAGTACTGACAACCCTAGAAAATGATAAGAACAAATTACCTTTGGTGAGATCATCCCCTCTCCTTGAGAATTGATATCTTATTCCTTATGAAGAGTTCGTTTACTCTTTGTATTCTTTAGTCTGCCTAATCTGCATAACTTACCCAATTACTATTTACTATTTACTCTGGTAAAGAGGTTCATTGGCTATTCATGATCCTCTTTTGTGTGAACAGTACCAGTTGTGAAGAGCTAAGTTGGTGATAGCAAATTAAGTATTACCCTGCTCTTGAAAGTGACTGGGGAAGAGGCATTGTTCCTAAGCTACAAATTGTACCACTAGATTATCAATATTTGAGGGGTAGTGGAAAGATATAATTCTAGCCCTATATCCCCCTTGGAGACAGGCAAGGAAGGGAGTAAGTGCCCAAGAAGCCTTGGTCTTCCTCCTGGTTCCTACAAAAGCAGAAATGATAATCACCCTTAGAGAAGGATAGTCTAGATCCAAGATTAGACATCTATCCATACTACATACAAGTCAAGCCATATTTTTTTTTATATTTAAACAGCTCCACACCATATATATCTTCCACCAAAGGTATCAAACACACAATCTTGAGTGGGACCCAAAACAGATTAAAATGTAATTGGGACATATTAAACAAAAGAAATAAAAATAAAATATATCAACATGTGGTTTCCTAAGTCAATATGTGGCCTGTAGGAATCCTTATGCATGGGCATTTTTTTTGTTATTGTTGTTCAGTCATTTCAGTCTTGCCCAACTCTTCGTGACCCCATTTAGGAGTTTTCTTGGCAAAGATACTGGAATGGTTTGCCATTTCCTTCTCCAGCTCATTTTACAGATGAAGAAGCTGAGGCAAACAAGCTTAAGTGACTTGCCCAAGGTCACACAGATAGTAAGTATCTGAGACTAGATTTCAACTCAGAGAGATGAGTCTTCCTGATTCCAGGCCTGGCACTCTATCCTCTTGCACCCCCTAGCTGTCCTATGTGTGGTTTAGTGGATCATTTCTATTTGAATTTGACACCACTGTCTCACACATGTTACTCTCCTCACACTCTGTGAGCTCGAGCCAAGCTGGACTATTCTCTGTCCCCCAATTATGCTCTGCACGGTCGCATGTCCTTGAGACATGTCACATGTCCAACAGTTCAACCTGTTCTCTATGCCTGGAATGTCTTCCCTTCCCCAATTTGTTTATTGAATTCCCACCAACGTTTTTGAAAATCAATTTTGCTTTGACATAACAGCCAAACCCAAAATCATAAACACACTACCCCCAAAGTATTTTCTTTGAAAATAATCAAGAAAAACTGAAAAGAGTGAATGTGATTGATCTATACAACCTGACATTTTTGTAGTTTGTCAATAGAAAGAAAAAATTCTACTTTAACTGGTTAGTGTCTGAATCTTCCATTGTATTAGCCCTGAGTTTTCTTGCAATTCAATGATGTCTTCATCTATTTAGTTGTAGTTGTATATTTGGTTCTGCTTTCTTTACTCTACATCATTTCATACAATTTGTCCAATATTTCTTTGAATTTTCCATGTTTGGTGTTACTTACAGCACAGTAATGTTCGATTAACCATTCCCCTGTTGTTCTCCACATGGCTTATTTCCAACTTCTTACTATTACAAATAATGCTACTATGAATTTTTTGCTCATCTGGATATCTTCCTGATGTCAAAAACCTCCAATATAAGCTTAGTAATAGGATTGCTGGGTATGAAGAATGTTGTAACTTTTCCTAAGTAATTCTAAATTGATTTTCAAAAAAAGTTAGTATAATCACAGTTCTACCAGCAACAAATTAACCTACCTATGCATTCTGTAAAACCTAATTTGTATATCATCTCCCTCATCAAGACTTTCCTAATTCTCCATTGATAATAACCATCCCCTCAGATCTCAGGCAGAACTATCACGAATTTATCAAATATTCTCATAATTTATAGTTATCTGGGTAGGTTTCTTACTGTCTCACAAAACTATAAGCTCCACAAGGACAAGGACTATATCTTACCTAAACTTAACTGTGCACCACAAAAAACTCACAGAGGTGCCTCAGGATACTTTAGAGAGAAATATGATGGATGAATATCCACTATATGAATGTCTATCTGTGAAGCCACCTAGATACTTAGATCTCTTGTATATTCCTGCCTCAAGTTCAGTTCAATTCAATTCCACAACCATTAAAAAAAAGTTGCATTTGTGTTTCCCTACTCCCTGCTGAACCTAAGTGCTAAAGCCACTAAGTACTAAAGCTCAGAGAATCCTAATTATATTTGCAATATCATAATTTTTGGGAAGGGGAGGTTTCAGAGGTTGCTGTTTAAAAATCAAACAACATAAAGAAAATTAATGTGGAATAGGAGATAAGAATGAAAATGTCCAATCCAATTCCAGAGTTAGAGAATTTGGGCAGTGCCCAACAGGCACTCACATCCAATTAGCAAGTAACTGTGGTTATAGAAAAATGAAATTAAAATATTATTTTTTTCTCTCAATTCATAGGAATTATTTTTTAATGGCTACAAAGTTGATAGAACATAGTTATATTAAGTTGTTTGGATTTAACTACCTAAAAATGGATCTGTATTTTTTTTGACCTGAGGGCACCAGCAAAAATTACTGAAGACAGCACTAAAAGGCAGAAAAATTTAGGTTAATAGCAATGACCAATATTGATCCCAGAGAACAGACAATGATAATATCTCTTTGGTAAAGAGATGGGGGACTTGGGTGCAAAATACTACATATATTTTCAATTTTGTTTACTGATTGGTTTTACTTGTTACAAGGGAAGGTTACAAGGGAAACACCAATAAAAAATTTTTTAGTGGTTGTAGAATTGAATTGAACTGAACTTGAGTCAGGCACAGCTGCAATACAAAAAAGATCTAAGTACCCAAATGGCTTCCTGGATGGAATGCCAGATCTGGAGTCAAGAAGACCTGAGTGTGTAAGGGCAGCTAGGTGGCACAGTGGATACAGTACCATCCGTAAAGTCAGGAGGACCTGAGTTCAAATCTGACCTCAGACTTGACACTTACTAACTGTGTGACTCTGGGCAAGTCACTTAACCCCAATTGCCTAAAAAAAAAAAAAAAAAAGACAACCTGAGTGTGAATCTTCCCTCAGACTAACTATGTGACCCTGGGCAAGTCATTTAAAGTATCAGCTTGAGTTGCTGCATATTCAAAATGAATGTAACAATAGCACTTTCTTCTCTAAAAGTACCATCCCCTTCTCTGTAGATATCTTATATATATATAGATATATATAGATATATATAGATATATATAGTCTCCTCAGTTAATACATGAGCTCCTTGAAGATAGGGCTTGTTTTTGTGTTTTTGCCTTTGTTTGTATCCCCAGTGCTTAGTACAGTGCCTGAAAGCACTTAATGAATGCTCCTAAGTAAGCACTTAATAAACTCTTGTTGATTGATTGATTGATTGATTGATTGGCTGTTGTGAGGAACAAATGTGATATATACGTAAAGTGCTTTACAAACCTTAAAGCACTATATAATTGTTAGATACTATTATCATGTGTTCCTGAAAATTATTTGTAAGCTTAATTTTTATAAATCAAATACAATATTTAAAGAAACTTGTTATGAAACCTTTTTGCAAGTGAAAGACTCATTAACAATTTATCTTTTTTGGTAACTTCAGATTTTTTAATATTAGCTATTTTGCATGAAGAACACATTCATATTTGAGTTTTTTTCAGCTATGTAAAAGGAATATTAAAAGACACAGATTCCTACAACCTAGAAGAGTTATAATAACCCACAAAAGAACATTTTTTGAAAGAGTAGCTATTTCTTATATAAGTCCTAAATTCTGCTATGTTTTAACCATTTCCTTAGGAATAATGGAAAAGTGGCATGAAAGAAAAAGAGTTAATTAAAATAATATGATGAGTAGTAAGAAATAATTCCAGAAAAAGAAACTTGTGTAAATATGTTAGTTACAAAATAAGTTAGAGTAATAATAATTATTGATTATAACATTTTCATAATACCAAGAGTGACAATCATTCCAGGGAATTAATGGACTATATATGCCAACAAAAAATGTGAATATTATACTGGGTTCATGTTATATATGTAATTTCTAATTTAGGTTGTATGGCTATAGTTATTACATAAATACTTTCATAAGGTAGTAACTTAGTGCCCAATAACCCAAGGCAAGAACCTCTAAAAGTATAGTGAGCTACAAGGGATAGCATTTCCCATCTGAAGCTAACATATCTAATAACCTGGAACTAAGTCTCTTCAAGGTCCATTTATGAAATGTATACACTTATGCTAGAGTGATGACAGCTATTCCATTTGTCCAGAATGAGATTATGCTTCAGTAATAAGCACTAGATGGACAACATTTGTATGAAAGATTATGTCAACAACCTTAACAGAGAGCAACCATGTCTAGAAAGTTTTATATATGCTCCATTGACCCATTCACCTTGGTCCTTCCTCCTCCCATTCCTCACCTTTAAAAAGCTTATTTGAAACAAAACATAGTCCTTTTCTTGATAAGGCTGAATCATTCTCTACAAATCTGTTGATTGAGCATAATTCTGGAGACTGTACAGAATGGACATTTGAACAGAATGGACGTTTCCTTTATTCTGCACCAAGACCAGCTCAAACCAGTCCAGTGATTCAGGTTTGGTATTAGAAATAAGTGATATAAATACTTGAAAACCATAAAATATAATAAAACCAACTTGAATTTCCTTATAATAAGATTTTAAAGGATGGACTTTCTTGTTAAAGACAAATGAAAACTATACCCTTCCACATTCATATTTTCCATGGCAATAATCACATTAAGTCTAAAAGGCTTCCTCACAGAGGGAATTCTGCTAAAATTCCTACTCCAACTCTAGCTAGACAAGACTTTCTATAACTCTATGCCTCTAGATCAGCCAAGTTCCAAGGATATCCTACTGGACTTTTTAAAGGGAAACCATCCCAGTGTATATAAAATAAATGCTGTTCCTACAACATCCCACCCCTTAGTGGCAAGAGCCCCAAAACTCTCCAGTGGACCATCCACCACTAATAATTCCTTAAAATTACTCTGACTTCAGAAAGAAGCCTAACACAGAAACCTAGCAAAACATAAGTAATAAAAAAATAAAATACAAAGGTTCTCTTAAAAATACAATCCAGGAAGTGCAAGTGATATATCAAGAGCAATTCATAAAGGATCTTCCAATGTAAAACAACAATAATGAACAGGGACCTCCCTGGGCACAGTTTCAATGATAACATCTCCTGTACCATCACCAATTGTCATCACAGGTCCAGGTCATCTAGAGCAAGGTAGCTAACAGGTCATTAACCTCTTTCTTTCGTGCATCATGTCCCTGGTTCTACATTGATACCAAGACTCACTCCATCCTACCACTAATTCATTATTCTCTGGCCCATTAACCAAATCTTCTCCCACCCTCAGAGCCCCATAAGTGGAAGGTCATCTCTCTTTTTTTGTCCTTTTAGAGGTCTCCAGTAAGGGTCTACCTCCTTCTTCTGTAGGTGTTGGAACAGATTCCTCTTACCATCTCCTAGTGACTCAAGATTACTGCCAAGTTCATTAAAGAATCTCCTCTCCATGAGGTGAATTCCTTATGATCATGATTATAAAAGGCCACCTTTACCTTACCCACATCATTAAAAAGCAAAATACTTCCTACTGATCCCTCTCTTTGGTTTCCTAAAATCCTTTTTAGGAGAAAGTTGTCTGAACCACCCATAGGAAAATAAGACCTGTCAATTAAGGGGGATCTGAGTTGTTTTCCAAGGATATCTAGATTACAGAGATTTCAGTGGTAGCAACTGGCCTTATATGCCAGATTAAAATGTAATTGGGAAATATTTAACAAAATAAATAAAAATTAGTACAACACAGGTAATGTTAATTTGTGGTCATTATGTGTCCTATAGGGATCCATTTCTATTTGAGTTGGACAACACTAGTTGAGTACATCACAGTCAAAAACCTCAAAAACTCTGAGTGGAGGATGGAATAAGGAAAGGCAAGAGATGGCCAACTGGGATTGTATCTAGAAGTAGTTTATCCTTATCAGGTGAATCTTCCAGGAGGCTGAATTCAAGAAACTGATAGACTGGAGAGCTTTCCCCCTTTTTAGGGTGGCACTGATTTATCACAGACACAGCTTCTAGGACATAGAACACCCAACCTCAAAAATCAGGGGCATGATATGGAAGCTTTTTTTAAAAAATCCATTCTAGCATTCAACAATGCCAATTGGAGATTTAAAAGGAGGTTTTGATAACCCAGCAGATGTCATTGTAGCTAGCCCAATCTTAAACCTGTGTCACAGCAAATTGAATGTCCTGATCAGAGGCAATGGTACAAAAGCCCTATAAAGAAAAAAAAGATATATTCTGTAAGAACTTGGATGGTAGTTACCATGGTGGTACTACATTGGCATTCTCTGAATGGAAACTGGAATAAGGGGAAACGTCTTGCACTGAGATGGGAGACAAGGGCCAGTATAATCAATCTACCAAAGGCAGGTTATAAACCACATGATATCATATCATACTGATCCTTCAAAAGCAAATGCCCTGATTGACACAAAGAGCGTTATTGAGAAGTAACCATACCATCCTTAGCTAAGGAGATCATATTAACCCATTCTCAAAGCAACAAAGCAGCATCTCAGCCTCTACATCCAGACTGATAATGTCCAATGGTTTTTCAGTTTAGACTAGGGGAATATCAGTGAATTTTATGGACTATGGAGTCATCTGGTTTCTCCCCACCTAGTGTATTCCCTCAAACTTACTGTATCTCTGCTCCTCTTCACCCACTAGATGGAAAACTCTTTGAGAGTAGTATCTGCATCTTATTTAGTTTTTGTATCCTTAGCATCTTGCTCATAGTAAGTATTTAAATGTGTGTCCAGTTTGTTAAATTATGTGGGTGGTAAAAGAACAGGATAGAGAAAAAAAAAAGATGAGCTAGATACTAAGAGATATTCTATCATCTTTTTTTCCTTCGCTTCATAAGAAATACACCTAGGGAGCAGTAGTTGTACAACATCTGTAACCTCTAAAGTATATTAAATAATGCCCAGCATGCAGATATTCAATAAATAGTGACTATGATAAATCATCCAAAGAAGGATGCAGATAGCAATGGGAAGTCCTGATAGGAAAAACATCATGTTTTGGAACACTCCTACTTAGCAGGAAGGTAGGCATTGAGGAAGGGAGGAGGAAGAAGGTCATTAAAGCAGCTGGTGCCAAAGTGACCTGAATCTTATTCCCATCAATCTGACTACAACCACCTCTCCTCTCTCTTGAGCAACAACGTGAAGGACTGTCTCCCGTTCCTTCCTACTTCTAACAAACTATGCTTCCTTTCTAGAACTTCTTTTCCCCTTCCAGAATGTCCTCTATGTTCATATTGTCCTATTTCGTTCACCTAACAACAGTGAGGGAAATGAGCATGCAGTGTTATGTAGCCTAATCTCAAAAAAGCCTCAGAAGGGATGATCTTACCAATTGAACCCATTCCCCAAAGGGAGTGTCCTGCATCCCTCCAACTTTTTTTTCCCCTCCAACTGTAAAATAGGAATTAAGGTGTTTCTACTTAATTGTTTCCCAGGGCAGAGCTGAGATGAGGCATTTGAGGGCAAGAAGAAGGGCTTAAAAATCAGAACCCACCCCCATATGTTACTAACTATTGGAGGCTATGATCCTTCACAGTAATACAAGCAACTTAACTCCAAACAAGAAATAGTGGGATTTCTTGGCATTTTTCAAATGCCCCTTTTCAGCCCCCAGTATATTACACACGTCTTTGTGTCATACCCTGGACAGATGGCTGCTTAAGCATGCTACCACCTCTGTCCCAGATGTTTGAGGAGAATCAATGAGATGTGATTTGAGCTTCTGAACTAATGAATTTGTAGATTTCATAAAATTACTGACTTGCAGGTTGTTTAATGGAAAATCATTCTATTTTATCTAACGACATTGGATGTCCAAAAATATTTTGTCATATGAAAAATATGGGTGTTCTTTTTTCTGTGACCTTCAGAAATTGTTCCACTTCCAAGTTTTCTTTTGAACATTTTTTTCCCTTTCCCTGCTAATACAGAATCAAGGGCAAATGAGCCGTAATGAGGGGAAGATTGCCATGGCATTTGAAACCAGATCTACTTCAAGTGTCAGCAGTCATTTCATCTTGGGGAAGGGCAAGCAGAGAGAGCATGAGGTATAATTTAGAATTGAGATTCTTCAGTAATGATGGCTCTATGTATTTGACAGGATGGCAGTGGGCGGGGAGAGAAATCAGGTTAAGAGACCTAAAAATAAAGTTTATTATACACTGTCCAGCTGTACTGTTGTTTAGCGTGACATGACAGATTCATCAACATAAATATAGACAACTGTAAGAGAATGTGAGGAATTTTACCATATAGATGATTTGAAGGACATAGCCCAAAAAAAGCAGTTGCCAACAGGGACAATCTTTTCATAATGCAGTTCAAATTGCAAAAAGTTCATAGTCATAGACTTACAGCTGAAAGGGACACTGAATCCAACCCACTCACTTCATAGATGAGAAGACTGAGGCACACAGAGTACAAGTGACTTGCCCAGAGTCACACAGCTAATAAGTATCTGAGGTGGGATTTGAACACAATTCTTCTTGATTCCAAGTCTAGCTCTCTATCCATTCCTTCATGTTTCCTCTCCATTTTTGTTATTGTTCAGTCATTTCACTGGTGTCCAATTTTCTATGACCGCCATTTGGGGGTTTCTTGGCAGAAATACTGCAATAATTTGCCCTTTCCTTCTCCAACTCACTTTACAGATGAGGAAACTGAGACAAGCAGGGTTAAGCAACTTGCCAGGCACAGCAGATAGAGTGCTAGGCCTGGAGTCAGGAAGACCTGAGTTTAAATTCCCCTTCAGACACTTCCTTTCCATTACATGACTATAATCAGTCCCTTACAGCGAAGCAATGTACAATCATGTTTCACATCTCTATATTCACTCACCTTTTCAGCAGTGCAAAGAACACTGAATTTAGAATCTGAATATTGAATCTGAATCCCAGCTCTTCCCCTTTCAAGCTACCTATGTGGTGCTGAGCAAGTCATTTTCCTTCCTGAGCCTCATTTTCCTCACTTGAAAAATGAAGTTGGACTAGATGACTTCTCAGATTCCTTACAGCTCTAAATTTATGATTTAAAATTCTACAAATAAATATGGACATAGAGCATAGCTCCTAGAGATCCACATCAAAATGAATTAGAAGAAAACACCACTTTTCTGGGAGATTATAGCATTGGACTAGATGATTTCTAAGATTCCTTTTGGCTCTAAATCTCTGATTTAAAATTCTATAAATATTATAGGTATAACTCCTTGAGATTCTCATCAAAATGAATGAGAACAAAAGGCTACTT
Organism: Vombatus ursinus; assembly: GCF_900497805.2. NCBI lineage: Eukaryota > Metazoa > Chordata > Mammalia > Diprotodontia > Vombatidae > Vombatus > Vombatus ursinus. The sequence continues at coordinate 16,837,177 of NW_020954585.1, forward strand.
TTCTGGGAGATTATAGCATCAAATATATTTCAGAATCACAGAATTTTAACATTGGGAAGTACCATAAAGATAATCCAGTCCAAAGTGGGGAGGACACAGGGGTCTAGGGAGTAAAAGTGGTTTTCCCCACTCACACAGATAGTGGCTAACAGAGCCAGGATTAAGTCCCAGTTCTTTAGATTCCAAATTGAATTCTCTTTACACTACATTATAATCAATAAATGAAGGAAACTATTAGGCACCTACTATATGCTAGGCTCTGAGCTAAGCTCCAGGGGTACAAAGACAAAGTAAAATAGTTTCTGCTCTCAAGGAGCTTGAATAAAGAGATAATGGAGACAATACACACATATGTGTATACATATGTGTACATATGCATATGTGGATATATGCTGATTCATTCAACTAATTTCGATACATTTCCTGTGTGCATTTCCATGCATACGTATATGCATATAAACATATATGTAAATGTGTGTATGTGTGTATGTGGAACAGAGGCAATGCAACCTCAAAAGGGAAGGCACTAGCATCTAGAGGGACCAAGGGGAGATGTCTTGCAGGACATGCTTGAGCTGCGTATTGAGTAGCCCACCATTCCAGGGCTATTTCCTCCAATTCATACTCCCATTGGTGGACTAGGACTCCCAAAGGCAATTGATTACTCTTCCTTTCAGGATCCTAGGGGTAACTCTGAGGGAATACAGTTTTTAGTACTGTCATTCACATGTCCCCATTTTGGAGACTTCTTATCATCAGCTGGTCAGGCTTAATTAGCTTTTGGAAAAAGTGTTGCCAATGTAGGGAGAAGGGAAAAAATAAGCATTTAAATAGCACCTACTATGTGCCAGGCATTGTACTAAGTACAAGATTATCTCAAATATTAAATATAGTAGAAATAGTGGTACAAAGAATATTCCCCCAAAAGTCTGGATCATACTTCCTGTGAGTATACACAGGCCCAGGGACAGAGTTGACCCAAATTCAGAGTACGAATGTGATGAATCACATATGTAGGATACATATGTGGCAAAGAGGTACAGCTTCTTGTTACTAGGAATCTTTTTTTCCTTCATGGAATCCTCATGAATTACCCCTTAGTTGTGATTCTCTTCTGGGTTCCCGGGGTCAATACCTTTGTAGAACTCTGAAGCTTCCATTCTTCAGCATGGCTAATTTGTCCTTGACTCCAAGGCACTACTACTAGCACCAATTAGAAGTCCGAATCTTCTAACTTTTCAAAGTTCACAACTCAGTCCACACACCCTCTTAGGATAATTCCTTCAACCATTATTAAATTTGTTTGTTACTAGGATCTTCTGGTGGCATACTCAATTCTACACTTTCTTGTTGCAATATGCAGAGGTCCAGAGGTATGTTCAATTATTTCAACCAATCCTAATATATTTCTTATGTGGCATCATTTTATTTCATCCAATGTTTGAAGTATTTCACTCCTCCCAAGTTGATTAAAAATTTATACAGACCTAGTTCATATTTTTGATTGATTGAGTCAATGGAAATGTTTAGGACTTGTTCACACTTTTGAAATACCACCGCTTACATAAAATCCAAGTTTGTTCATTAAAGTTCACTCTTTCTTTCTAAAGAAAAAAGGAAAATTCAGGGCTTACTTAAAGAATGCTTCCATCATTCAATAACTGGGTTATTATATGAACATGGGTTAGCTAGGTGGTGCAGTGGATAGAGTGCTGAGCCCAAGTGTCAGGAAGACTCATCTTCCTGAGTTCAAATCTGGTCTCAGAGACTTACTAGCTCTGTGATCTTGGGCAAGTCATTTAAGCCTGTTTGCCTCAGTTTCCTCACCTGTAAAATGAGCTGGAGAAGGGAATGGCAAACCATTGCAGTATCTTCACTGAGAAAACCCCAAAAGGGGTCATGAAGAGTCAGACTTGACTGAAATGACTAAACAACAACAAAATGAATATGGTCTTTTCCTGAAGTTCTCCTCCAACATTCCATCATGGCAGCAAAGTAATGCTAGGTTCTCAGTGCCTACATCCATGGGGCAAGTTCTAGTAGAAATACTTAGAACCTGGTAATCAACCATGCATCTGTTAACCAAGGACTATCCTACAGTAAATTCAAAAAGGCTCATATTGCTAAGATTGACCTCATGGTGATGAATTATTCAGTCACAACAATGACAGTCATCTACTAAAGCTTATATGAATTGCAACTTGTCTCAGTGAAAGGTGTGACCTGCCAGCAATGAAATTGTTGATCCCTGAAGTATTTAAGTATGTCCACAAGGCATACTTTTCCTGCTTTATCTCACACTATTTGTCACAAAAGCTATCCTCCTAAACTATACTGTATGCCAATGGTGTCAAACTCAAATAGAAATAGGAGCCTCTAACTCATGCCTAAAGGTACCTATGGGCTGCACTTTGACTTAGAAAACCACGTTTGTGTATTTCCTTTTTCACCAATACATTGAAATCAGGTAGGATCTACATTTCAATCAGGACAACTAGGTGGTATAGTTGATAGAGTGACAGGCCTGGAGTTAGGAAGATCTGAGTTCAAATCTAGCCTCAGACACATAATAGCTGTGTGACCCTGGACAAGTCAGTTAACCCTATTTGCCTCAATTTCCTCATCTATAAAATGAACTGGAGAAGGAAATGGCAAACCACTCCAGTATCTTTGCCAAAAAAAAACTTGAAATAGGGTAACAAAGAGTCAGACAAGACTGAAATGACTGGACAGCAACATCTCAGTCTGGTTTGGGCTACATTTGGGAGAGTTATGAGTCAAAAGCCACCTGTATGCCAGCTGTTTAATATCTGCTTTATACTATATTTTGCATGCTTTGTCACTTCCCCATCTCCTCCATTAGACTGTCACCTCTTTGAGGGCAGGAATTGTCTTTTATCTTTCTTTATATTCCCAGCACTTTGCACATTGCTTGTCACACAGTAGGAGCCTAATAAATACTTCTTGATTGATTTTTTTCTTATGCCTAGAAAGCCATTCCTAACAGTACTCACTTACCATCAAAGACCTATCTTATTTCTCACCATCCTTCAAGTCTAGCTTTTCCAAAGAGTAACCTTTCCTGGTTGACTCAGGTGGAATTTGTTTCTGCTTCATCTGAGCCCATAGTACTTTGTTTTTCTCTTCTTCATTAATTTGGAAAAATGCAAATATCCCTGTTTATATTACATTATGGGAGACCCTGGCCTCTAACAACCAGATCCCTACCATGGAAGGATCTTCACAATTTATACTCTCTTTGGCTCGATTTTTCCCCACTCAGATTTTAAAACTCTAGAAAAATTTTCTACCTAGCTCACTTTCAGCATGTGCAGTTGACTACTAAGTCAGGGATCCCAACGGAAATGAAGTAAACAAATTTGTTCATAATGGAACAGAATAGCAAAGTAACAGAAAATGACAAATGCCTACTTTCCAAGTAGTACAGTCTCATTCCCTCTTGGTTCATGCCTCACCCAAGATGAATTTGGGAGTTGGATTTCTCCCAGAACTCATAATTCAAATAGGAGAAGTCTTTGCAAATTCCTTCAAGGGTTAAAAATTTCAATGAATATGGCATCAGCTTCTCTGCTCAGATGGCCAACCATTCTCATCAGTGGCTATTATTGGTCTTTTATTGAGTTTTCTTCCTGTCTAGTTACTTTCATGGCCCCAGGCCACCAGCTCCTGGTTCTGTGTAAAGCTGTCCTCTTCCTTCTGCCTTATTCTCTTTTTTTCTCCCATCAGTTTTGACCAGATGATTATCTGCCATGTGTCATGAAGAGTCAGACTTGACTGAAATGACTAAGCAACAACAAAATGAATATGGTCTTCTCCTAAAGTTCTCCAACATTCCATCATGGCAGCGAAGTAATGCTAGGTTTTCAATGCTTATGTCCATGGGGCATAAGTTCTATTCAAGACATTCTGGTAAGTATAGACTTTTTGCTTTTCAAAAAATGCATTAATATTTTTAAAATCAATATATCTAATTAATATTCACTTTAAAATATTAGTATTAAAAACAAAAATGAAAACAACTGGTCTTCTATTACCATTGCTATGCTCTGTACCCTCTTTCCCACCCTTGTGAGAATGAACAGGGAGGGAGAAGCTATAAGATATCTTGTGATTGATAATTAAATGGACCTTTATTTTATCCAATCAGTATTAATCATTTTAATATGATTCCATGGGGGTAGTGATTGTAAGTTCCATATATTAAGTCCCAGAGATGTGAACTGCAGACTATAAGTTCACTTGCTTAATTATAGAAGACCTCTACCCTTGTTTTTGCCTTGTTATGGTGACCAAGCCCAGCATGGCGGAGGTGAGAAAATGACACTGGAAGTCCCCCAGCTATTTTTAATGCCTCTCTGTCACTCATCACCACTCTATCGCCCAAAGTGGGTAGATGGCCAAGAGTATTTTATTTGCCGGCCTAGGGCCTACCCTTCTACTGACCCATCAGTCCATGTAAATCTTTTGCCATCTGTTTATCAGCCCAGCCCAAGGATTTGCTCATCAGCTTGGTAGGATCTCCTGAAAGGTCAGAACAGTCCTGCCAAGGTCTGCTCATCAGCTCATTTGTCAACCAATGGGATTCTGTACTTTGTGGAGACCCTTCTGGAGGATCCAAGGTCAAGATACATCAACCAATAAGATTCTGTTTTTTATTGTGCCTCTTCCATATCATCTAGGTATGAAGCACTTTAAAACTAAAACCCTGGAGTAAGGTGGCATCTCAGGGTGTAAGGAATATTTGAGATCCACTTCATTAGAGGGGACCACGGACCCTTTAATAAAGTGCTATTGGCTTGGAACTCTGCCTCAGTTCCTTATTATGATTGGACAATCTTGGACCCCATAATCTATAAGAAATATTTATCTATGCATAGATAAGTTTTATCACTTCTACTAGTTATTCAGCTCTTTAAGGACAAGAAGATTATCTTAGTTATCTTTCTCAGAACTATTCCAGTATATTCTCTAAGACATTTATCATATATTATTGTGTATGACAGGTATCGCTGTCATATCGCCTAATAGACTGTATGTTTCATGAGGGAATGGACCATGTCCTTATCTAAAATCTGTCTCCCTCAGCACCTAGCCCAGTGTTCTACACACATAAGTTTGTATTTAATTAGTTGGTTAATGTCTGTGAATATGAGGGGTACCAGTTATCATAGAAGTCAATAAACACTTTGTTAAAGCATTTCAATGGCAAGCTGAGGAATAGAAACCATTTTGCCCACTTTGAAGTCATATCCCAGAATCAGAATCCTAGCAATGAAACAGAATGGGGAGATTGTCCACGTCATTTTAGAGTGAAGAAAAATGAGCCTCTCAGAGGTTTCGTGATTTGCCCAAGGTTACACAAAACTAGAAAGAAAAAAAGTTCAATACCTTTTCTCTATGCTGGATTTTTTTTTTAACTCAGCTGTACTCCTCAGCTCTTCATCAGGTTCTCCCAAAACCTCATCATCCTGCGTATCAACCTGGAAACTCATACCTCCTCAGTACCCTCTGCCCCTGCCTTCATCCCAAGTTAGTTAGAGAAGGTAGCCGATAAACAGTAGAGAGCCTCTCCCAAATGCTCTGGCTCTTTATTTCCCGTCCAACTGCCTTCCTCTAGTTTTTCTCATCCCCTTTTCCTATTTTTCCTCCCCCAACCTCTCCACTCTCCTTTTTTCAGTTTCTATGTATTTTTGTTGTTCAGTCATTTTCAGTTATGTCTGACTCCGCATGACCCCATTTGTAGTTTTCTTGGCAAAGATACTGGAGTGGATTGCCATTTCCTTCTCCAATTCATTTTACAGATGAGGAAACTGGGGCAAATATGGTTAAGTGACTTATCCAGGGTCACTCAACTAGTAAGTGTTTGAGGTCAGATTTGAACTCAGGAATTCTTCCTGACTCCAGGCCTGAAACTCTATCCACTATGCCTCCTAGCTGCCCCTTTTATGTGTTCTTTTTTCTTATTAAATTCTGATCTCCTTAAGGGCAGGAACCGTCTCCTACTTTTTATTTTATCCTTTATCTCCAGAACTTAGCATAGTGCTTCCCATATAGCCGATGTCTAATAAATGTTTATTAACTTTAATTGATTAGAAGGACCAGGTGTGTCAACTGACACAAAGCTTTGCTTGGTCTTTTATGATATTCTTAAATTCTGGTACTTCTATTACTGGGGTTTGAGCAGTTATGGAGTGCCAATACTGGAGTCCAGAAGATTCATCTTTCTGAGTTCAAATCTAGCTTCAGAAACTCACTAACTGATTGACCCTGGGTAAGTCATGTTTGCCTCAATTTCCTCATCTATAAAAATGAGTTGGAGAAGGAAATGACAAACTACTCCAGTATCTTTGCCAAGAAAACCCCAAATGGGGTCATGAAGAGTCAGAGATGATTGAATAACAGTATTTTAAACATAGATGGGAAAAAAATTACAGCTTTATTTTCACTAGCCTTTTACAGAAATTTAGCATCTTCAATCATTTAAAAACACTGTTTTGTGAAGGAGTCAACAGGCTTCAACCAGAATTTCCAAGAGGACCACGGCACAAAAAAAAAAGGCTAGAAATAAAACAAAACAAAAACCCTGTTTTATGCCACATAGAACAGAAACATTTAGCATGAATCAGTTCACTGGAGCCCATCTATATGACCATACCACCCAAGAGAGCCACAGAAATAATAAACCCATCAGTCACAATTCTTTTGCTGTGTTGAAAGTGGAATAATGATAATAAGAATAATAACTCATATTTATATAGCATTTTAAGGTTTATGTGGCACTTTCCCTTATAACAACCTTAAGATAAAACAGGACCACAAAAAAAAGACCAGTCTCGGGATCCTGAAATCCCTTGTCCTTTTCTGTACTAGCCTAAGATAATCTTTTTTATCGGCTATACACACATTACTTTTAAATGGATTTATTTTCCCACTATTTACCATCTTTTGCACTTGGAGTCAATATCAGTTATTCTGCATTTTTTTCTTTTCCCTCCTCATGATCCTGCCAATCCATCTCAAAGTATATTTGTTTACTCTTTACCATTTCTCTTTACTCTTCAACTAATATAGAATGCCCTGGGCCACTCTGTGGATTGTGAAAGGTTTTTCTTCCTGCAGGCTTCTTTTAAAACTTCAATCATTTGGTATCCGCTAGGGGCTTATGCTCAAAAACAATTTCCCAGCATTTATAAGTACATTTTTTCCTTCTAGAGATACCCATACAATAGCAAATACACTGAAGAGCCATAAGTAGATATTTGTGAAGTCCTTAAATAAAGGGAAAACTATTTAAGAGTCTGTAAAGATAGCACTATATAGTAGGGAAAAAAAACAAAACCCTGGATTTGTAATAAGAGGATGGAGTTCAAATTCTGACCTTAACATTCATTTACTACATGTGTGAATTTAGGCAAGATGCTTCATTTAACTAAGTTTTATTTTCCTCATTTGTAAAATGAAAATGTTTGACTAGATGGTCTCTAAGGTACTTTCTCCTATGAGTCCACAAAAAAAAAAGTGGTCTCTGAATATAGGTAGGGAAGGCAGCTAGGTGGCGCAGTGGATAGAGTACTGGCCCTGGAGTCAGGAGGACCTGAGTTCAAATCCAGCCTCAGACACTTGACACTTACTAGCTGTGTGACCCTGGGCAAGTCACTTAACCCCGATTGCCTCAGGGGAAAAAAAAGAATATAGGTAGGTTTGTTTTGTTTTTTTTTAAGACCACTTTCACTCTGGTGGTGCTCAAAGTCTGATAAGTGATATGATGAAATGCCAGCATTTCCACATCAGCTTTGAGGTTTATCTAAAATGATAGCAATCTTCTCTTCCCTAGGAATCCTTATACTCCTTTAAAAACATGCTGTAACTAATGGTCCTAGAGAATTCACAATTTCACACCTCTACCCAGAAGAAAAAGGTGTTGATGCATCATTTATTTGTGCTACAGAGTGCTCAATGATGATTATTTAGGAAGAAAGAGTACTTGAACAATAACATGTGCATGTAGCCCCCTGCTCCTCAGTTGGAAAGTGTTGCCATAGATACATCTGATGCCTAGAACTAATTTTTTTAACTTTTTAATAGGCTTCTGAGCATCTTTTCTTATACCTCATTCTCCTATGAAGAATTTTTGTCTTTCAGTCATTTTCAGTTGTATCCAATTCTTCATGACCCCATTTGAAGTTTTCTTGGCAGAGAGTCATTTGCCATTTCCTTCTCCAGCTCATTTTACAGATGAGGAAACTGAGGCAAACAAGGTTAAGTGACTTGCCCAGGGTCACACAGCTAGTAAATGTCCAAAGCCAAATTTGAGCTCAAGAAAATGAGTCTTCCTGACTCCAAGCCCTAGTGTTCTTTGCACTATGCTGCCACCTAGAGGCCCACTATGAGGAATAGTTTCATTCAAAGGGGCACCTATTATTTATGTGAGTCAGGGTGGTGTAGCGGATAGAAAAACTAACCTTGAAGCCAGAAAAACCCTTTGTGTCCTTGGATAAGTCACTCAACCTCTCAACATCATAGACAGCTAAGACTACAAGCTGCTGAGATGGTGCCTACCCTAATAGAGGAATTTCCTCATCTGGGACTTTCCAACATCAGTGAAATCACAGAAGTAGCACCTGTCCCCCTACCCTTTAAATGTAGTCTGGTCATGAATCATCATGTTTATTTATTGGTTCATGGAGAAAAAATATATTTAAAATCAAAGTAAAAGAAGGCACTTAAATTTAATAAAGTCAGATTTTTTTTTTGCTACCAGAAGTTATTTTTACTATAAAACAGTGGGACTTTAAAACTATACAAACCAGAACTTATAAATCTGAATGAAAACTATTCTCTTTAATATCATTTCCTTGGGATGCTATGCAAGTATTCCAAAAATACAATGATGCCCCAAAATACAGGTGAAACTTTTTTGGAAAGCACTATCAGAGTCCATTTAAAAATGACACACAAAAAGAATTAATTTCATTATTTATAGTCACACTCTATGAGGCTATAAATAAATAATTGAATGAATAAATAAATAAAGGGATGAATAGCTGATTAAATAAAGAAATAAATAGATTGTATTGTATTGTATTGTACTATGTTAGACTCCAGTCTCTAACAGCCAGGTCCCTATCTCAGAAGAATCTTCACAATTAATACTCTTTGGCTCATTTTTCCCCAACTCAGATTTAAAAGCTCTAGGAAACTTTTCTAGCTAGCTCACTTTCAGTATATACAGTTGATTAATGAGTTAGGGGGCAGCTAGGTGGCACAATGGACAGAGTGTTAGACCTGACTTAACGAAGATTTTTCTTTCTGAGTTCAAACTTGGCCTCAGGCACTTACTAGCCCTGTGACCCTGGACAAGTTATCTAACCCTGTTTACCTCAGTTCCTCATCTGTAAAATGAGCTGGAGAAGGAAATGGCAAACCATTCCAGTATTTTCGCCAAGGAAACCCGAAATGATGGGTCATAAAGAATTGGACTTGACTGAAACAACTGAACAAGTAAGTCAGAGCTCCCAATGGAAATGCAGTCAACAAGTTTATTGATAATAGAACAGAACAGCAAAGCAACATAAAATAACCAAAGCTTGCATTCTCATTTATTTATTTGTTTGTTTGCTTTGTTGTTGTTGTTGTTCAAATCTTTGTGACCCCATTGCAGGTTTTCTTCGCAAACATACTAGAGAGGTTTGCCATTTCCTTCTCCAGCTCATTTTACAGATGAGGAAACTGAAGCAAACAGGTTTACATTGACTTGTCCAGGGTCAAACAGTTAGTAAGTGTGTGAAGCCAGATTTGAAGTCAGGTCCTCCTGACTCAAAGTTCTGTGTTCTATCCATTATGCCACCTCACTTATTTATTAGCTTTTATTAATCATAAGGCACCTGGGAAGCCTGACACAGTGAATTGAAGGTCCATCTTAAAGACAAGAAGATCTTAGTTTAAGTCCTCTCTCCCTGACACATTCTATCTATGTGACCATGGACATGGCAACCAACCTCGCAAGGTCCCAGGTAGCTCTCTGAGATGTTGTAATAAATGAATTTCCTGATCTGCAAATTCTACCTTAAACATTTACTAGCTATATGACCCTAAGCAAGTACCTTAACCTCTGTCTGCCTCAGTTTTCTCAACTGTAACAGAAATAATAGTACCTACTTCCCAGAGTGGTTGTGAGGATCAAATGAGATAATATTTGAAAAGAAAAATGCTTAATATAGTACTGACACATAGTAAGTGCCTAATAAATGTCAATATTCTTCCTTCCATTTACTTGTGGCACCACTGGTGGGAGTACCCACTCACTGCACTCTAATTCCAGTGTCCATTCCACCACCTCATGTTCTACCACACTTTAATTCAGAATTTTATTACAAACAATCACATTTGGATAAGGCTAGGACTAAAGTTTACTTTCATATTTTCTATGAAAAAATGAGGTAAGTAAGCTTATTAAGAATATTAATATTATAAACAAAAATACACTGGGAATGGTTAAACAGCTTAATAGAAATTATTTTCAAGTAATTACTAGTCCTATTTTCATATGAATAATGAATATGATGACTAAAAAGCTCCCTATTCATTAAACTTATTTCACAGAATTATGGATTCTAAGAATCGGGAGGCACCTCTTAGACCATTTAGTTCAGCCTATATATGACCAAAAATCCCCTCAGCAACAATTCTCACAAGTGGATATCAGCCCCAGCAGGAAGACCTTCAAGGAGAGGGAACCCACTATTTCCTGAAGCATTTCCTTTTTCGGACCTCTAATTGTGGTCCACAGATGACTATTACCGCCTTTGTGCTTTATGGTACCCTCTGTTTCCTAGCAACTTCCACCACTTTGGTGCTTAGCACAAAACGAGCTGTCTCTGGGTTCATTCCTCCCAGATTTAGTTGTCTTCTCTAACTCTCTAGTGTGTACTAACACCAAATATCTTTAGCATCTGACTCATTGTGCTCACGGATAATGTCTCTGTTCACAGGTGTTGTATAAAGTCAGTCTAGAATGGCCTGTTGGTTCTTTGTGATCATTGATTTCTTTTCCAGATATTCATTAACCAGTACTTTAATAAGGAAGACCGAAATTCTTTCAGGAATCAAACCAAACTCACTGCTCCATAGTTTTCAGGTTCCATTCTCTTTTGCCTTAAAAAAAAAAAAATGGGACTTTTGAAATTCCTCTCATCCTCTGGAATATCACACTGTTCTCAAAACCATTTAAAGACCATTGACAAGGCTGAATAGCAGAAAGGAGTACGAATAAGTTACTAGACACTGAGGTCCTTTCTCAAACTAAACTCGAAGCATTCAAACTCTACTGCAGAGAGTGCAATTACAATGGGCTGGAGACATTGCTCAAATGCCAAACGTATGCTTGCCTAAAATACTTTTTTATGGAGAAATCACATAGGGCAAGTGCTCACATGGTGATAAGAAGAAACAATGCAAGGACACTCTCGAGGTTTCTCTTAAGAACTTTGGAATTGATTATGTGACATGGGAGATACTGGCACAAGACTGCTTATCATGGTGCACCCTCATCAGAGAAGGTGCTGTGCTCTATGAGCGAAGCAGAATTAAAATAGCTAAAAAATATGTGTGAGATGTGCAAATTTAGAGAATCCTCCCCAAATGTTCACGTGGACTATTTGTGCCCAACCTGTGGTAGAGCATTCTGAGCTCTTACTGGTCTGATCAGCCACAGTTGGATGCTCTGTAACTTAACTCTAACATAGTGATGTCATTTTGGACCTCTTCGAGAACAAAGGACAACCAACCCACCAACCATGAGCATCTCTGCCAAAGCTTTTCATTTCTTTTCTTTTTTTTTTTTTTGGCTAGGCAATTGGAGTTAAGTGACTTGCTCAAGGTCACACAGCCAGTTGTGTTAAGTGTCCAAGGCCATATTTGAATTCAGGTGCTCCTGACTCCAAGGCCAGAGCTACATCCACTGCGCCACCTAGCTGCCCCTTGCCAAAGCTTTTCTGAACAGAACTAGAAAATGGAATAGTCCAAATTCTGATGGTGAAACCTAATAGAAAGTCATAGAGTCATTTTTTTTTCTGACTTGCATCAATACAAGGAGCCAGACAGAAGGGTCTGTGGACCTTAGGGAGAGGTCTGAAGCACTCCCATGTCTAGAGAGAAGCTGTGCACCTGAGCAAGAGGAGATTCCCAGACTCATACTGAGGCACCTTGACAGGATCAGGTATCAAATGGCAGCTTTGTTTCCCACTTCACAGTTTTGAGTCACAAGTCAAGGGCTGACTGAGCAAGGGATGTGTATCAGGGACCAGATGCTGATAGGGAATAGTGAAAAACCCTGGGCAATATCCAGAGGAGTAAGTTCGGAAGTGAGCAGCAACAGTGTGACTCAGACCCCAAGAGGAGAGTAGGGTCTCAGTTCTAATTTCTAACTCAGTCTGAAGTCTGCAGGGGAATAACCAGTGCAGAGATCACAGGCCTAAAGGCTTGTAATTGTCACTGTGAACCAGCAGAGCTCCCCACTAGCTGATCAGGTTTGAGTCCAGCAGCAGTCTACTGTTGCTCAGACCCAAACCCAGATCAAGAACTTGCGGAGATTGGACCAGGGGGACAGTGATAGACTCTTCCCTGGATCAGTCTATTTTGGGAACACCAAAAGCTTGCAGGTCCCCACTCTGAGCTGTCCCTGAGATCCTGGAATAGCAAAATACTCAATGCCTCAAGAAAGTAGTAAGAGAAACAGCCCAGACTTTCCCTCCAGAAGTTCGCAGAGCCTGGTCCTAAAAATCTAGTACAAAGTTAGGAAATAGGCTAGAAGATTGGGGAATGGAAGAAGGAGGTTTTATCCCACATAAAAAAGCTTTATGATGACAAGGATGCTCAAGACACAAACTCAGAAGAGAATGACTCCAAAACACCTAAAAGCAGTGCCTCAAAGGAAGAAAAAAATAGTTTGGGTATAAACTAAACTACAATTCCTAAAAGAGATGAAATAAGAGTTTAAAAAAAAGAATTTTAGAATGTTTTATCAATGTAATGAGAGTACTAAAGGGTAAAAAATAGAGCTATGGACAAAAGAATTGGAAAGAGAATTAACAGCTTGAAACAAAAGGCACAAAATATTGTTCAAGCAACAAACTCCCTGAAAACTAGATGGACCAAATAGAAGTCAATGACTCTATAAGACAACAAGAAGTATTAAAACAAAGTAAAAAAAAAACCTGAAAAATAGAAGAAAATGTAAGGTATCTCACAGCAAAAACAAATGACCTGGAAAACAAATCAAAGAGAGATAGTTTAAGAATTATTGGACTATCTGAATGCCATGACCAAAAAGAAAAAAGAAAAAAAAAAGCCTAGACATCATATTGTAAGAAATCTTAAAATAAAATTGCTGAGATCTCTTAGAACCAGAGGGTAAAATGGAAATTTAAAGAATCCACAGGTCATCTCCTGAAAGAAATCCCCAAATTAAAACTCCCAGGAATATTGTAGCTCAAATTTAGAGCTACCATGCCAAAGGGGAAAAAATACTACAAGCAATCAGAAAGAATTCAAATACTATGGTGCCATACTCAGTTTTGAATCACTTGAGCAGGTAGAAGAGTTAGCTTTGGTAAGGAGTAAGGCCATATCACTATGTAAGACAGGAGTTAAGAAGCATCTAGTGACAGAAAGCATATAGGTGATATGAGATGAGGAAGAGGGAAGAAGAGGGAGATCATGGTGAATGGACCCAAATTTTTTTGTACAATATTAAGCAAGGCTCTCAAATGAGAGGGTGGGAAGAGAAGGAACCATGGGAGATTTGATGAGAAATGAAAAGGTTTGGAAGAACTCCTGTGGAACGTGGAATGGAGTGTTGATGAGGGAGATAAAATAGAATTGTCTAGCAGCAGTGAGGACCCAGGTGAGGTTGTACAGTACTTTTAAAAACCCTAAGTTTCTTCCTGAAACTAAAGCACATCTTTTAAACATCAGCATTAATTCTGAGATGTTCCACACATCCTGGAATACCAGTCTTTAAAGTATCAATGTTACAGGAAAGCCTGAGGGCAGTGAAGAAACACCTGGTGTGCATGAGTAGGTCAGAACAAATTCCCAGTGAAGAATTATACAGCGTAAGTAGCATGACAAAAATCATCCGAGAGATAGATGACTGGAAAAGGAAGTGGGCCAGTAATGTAATTAGAGCAAGGGATAACTGATGAGTAGCCCACCTTGCTCCTCTGGGATCCACAATGCCAATGGATTTAGAGGAAAGTTCCCAGAATGATGGAGGGATCCCTAGAGAGAATTTATGGGAGGACATGACCAAGAGTTACAGAGGATATGAATGGATTGTGGTCTGCACCATTGGAAAGTGAATAGAGAGAAAAGAATAATTAATACTTCCATCAGGCCTTAAAGTCTGCAAAGAGCTTTACAAATATTACCTCATGTGATCTTCACAACAACCCTGGAAGACAGGGCATTTATTAGCACTTACTATGTACCAGGCAAAAAAAAAAATTAACATTCTATTGAGAGAAACAACCCATACATGTATAAGTATACATGAAATAAAAAGCAAATTGGAGGGGCACTACTAGCTGAGAGGATAAGGAAAAGCTTTATGTAGAAGGTGACCCTCAAGCAGTCTTGAAGGAGACAAAGGATCCTAAAAGATGGAAGCGAGGAGGAAATGTATTCTATGCATGGGGCAGAGGGAAAAGAAAAAGAAATCAAGGTAAAGGCATGAAGAATATTCAAGTTGCCAAATCAATAGGCATTTTTAAGTGCTTATTCTGTGCCAGGCACTCTGCTGAGCACTGGGGAGACAAAGAAATGCAAAAATGGTCCCTGCCCTAAAAAAATAGAATGCAATGTGTGGGGAATGCCAAGAAGATCAATCTGGCTAGACTAAAGAACGTGGGAAGAAGAGTAAGTTATGAGAGGGCCAGGAAAGAAGATTGGAGGCAGGCAGGAGATGAAGGGTTGCAAAAACACAGCAGAGTTTACACTTGATCTTGAGCCATTGTATTTTATTAAGTAGGAAAGCGACATGGTCAGACCTGCACTGCAGGGTTATCTCTTTAGAAGTTGAATGAAAGATAGATTGGGGAGGGGACTTGAGGCTGGAAGACTAATTAAAAAGAGATTATAATAGGCCAAGTGAGAGGTGATGAGGGCTTGAGCTGCGGTGGTGTCTATGAGCAGAGAGATGGGGACGGAGGTAGAAATGACAAGATTTGCCACTATTTTGGATACAGAAGATGAGAAAGAATGAGGAGTTGAGAATAACACTGAGTTGTGAACTTGGGTGGCTAAATCACATGAGTTCAGGATATAAGAGTGAGTCTGGTTTGGGGACTTACAGAGTTTGACATGTCTGCAACAGAGCTAGTCTGAAATTTCCAGTAGGCAATTAGAGATGTTCACCTGGAGTTTGGGGAAAAGGCAAGGACTAGGTATATACATCTGGGAGAAATATGCATGAAAATGATCATTTGAGTCATGAGAGCTGGTGAAGGGGAGAGAGAAGAAGAAGGAGGAGGAGGAGGAGGACAAGGAGAGAAAAGAGCTTTGGAGTATACCCAGAGTTAAGGGATATAATATGGATGATGAGCAAATAAAGGAGACTGAGAAGGAAGTGAGACGGTTAGAAGGAGGACCAAGAGTGAATCAGTATCATGAACATCCAGAGAGAAGAGAATATCCAAGTGGACAGGGTGGTCAACAGTGTCAGATATTATAGAGAGATCAAGAAGGAATATGCCTTGAGAAAAGGCCGTCAGATTTGGCAATTTAGACATCACTGGTAACTTTAGAGATGACAGTGATAAGGAATCGAGCCAGACTGAAAAAGGACAAGAACCAAGTAAGAGAAGAGGAAGTGGAGGCAGTGTAGCTTCTTCTAAGAGTTTATCTGTAGAAGAGAGGAGAAATATAGTAATGGTAGTATGAGGAGCTTTTTTAGGGAATTTGGGCATGTTTGTAAGAAGAAGGGAAGAAACAGGAAATTGGGAGAAATTAAAGATTAGTCAGAGGGAGAGGATAATTTCAGGGATAGGGTGCTGGAAAAGATGGGAGAGAATAGCGTCAAGGTTAAATGTAGAGGAGTCAATGGTAACAAGGAAAAGGCTCATCACTTCATCAGAGACTAGAGCAAATCACTTTGCCTCTCTGGGCCTTAGATTCTTCATTTGTGAAATGGGGTTGGGGCTGCATAGATGGCTTCGGAACTCCCTTTCAGTTCTAGATTCATGATCTTACAACCTCAAAGGTCTGCCAACAATGCACATCAATCAGTTCCCCCCCCCCCGGATTTAACCAAAAGGGTCAGCCCCTGCCTGTTGAAGAGCCCCATTTGGCTCAGAACAATGTTGTGAGAGGAGAGGTAAGTGGAATACAGGAACATACCAAAAATTATAAAGAAACTGAAATTTCTGTATAACAGGACATTGGTGGCAATGTTCATTGGTGCACAGAGGCTTCCAGCATGCAACTCAAGTACTTGCTGAGAATAGAACTGGTGAATTCACTATTCCAACCTTTGTTTCATTTCTACTCTTGTTCTCTCTCTAGAGAAAAAGAAATTATTTTTTTCCCAATCCCCGTTTCTTAAGAGGTTTTTCTTGTTCTCTGTTTTGATATTGTTTTTTAAATGATTTCTCTAAGATTAAAAAAATGGTTTCTCTAAGATAAAAAAAAAACATAATTAACCATTGCATTGCTGATCTATGTGTTTCATTATTCAAATGTAGCTGACAGGCCTAAATGGTAAAACATTTGAGCAAGAAGCAGGAGTTACAAGATACAAGGTGTCCTGAGAATCTTGGTGAAGTTTTAAGCTATCAAAGCTAAGAGTTTTAAGGACACTGTGTATTTGCCAGAGACAGATTCTCTTTCTAATTTCTGAGACCTTCCCAGCTGGGGGCTTGAGCTGAACAAAAGGGAATTATTGATTCATATTTTTATACTCTTCCCAAAGTGGAGACTAACTGAATTTGGACTATCTTAGATACAAATTAGCCTAGCAGTTGGATGGGCTTTTGGGATAAAATGGAACTGGCATGCACAGTGCACTTCAGGCCTTTTTTTTTTCCTTCTTATTTTCTTCTTAGGGGTGTTTTGAAAGGAAAATCATTCCCTTGAAGGGTAAAGTCCAGAGAGAGTAACTAGAGAAAAGGGCATACTTATGACTTGATGGGATGAAGAACCTACAGAAGAACAGAACTGTCCAAAGGAAGGTGAGGACACAAAGTGTTCTACTCTACTAGATATGCATTTCACTCTTATAGTACATATGTCTGAATAGAATTTTTCCTACTTACTGGTTGAGTGACAAAAGGAAAAGGCTACATTGACATTCTGTCATAGAGAGTAACCCTTGTGGATAAATTGAGCCATCTCATTTTTCACAAGACTAGGTAGCTTTCTTAAAACTTAGATCTTTCGGAATGATATGGTAAGTTATACCTCAAAGATAAAGTGTGGGATAATGGAAAGAACATTGAATTTGGAGTCAGAGGACCTTGATTCTGCTACTCATTCTCTGTATCACTTTGGGCAATCTCTCTGGACTTCTATTCCCTTATCAGTAAAAATAAAGAGGATAAAACTAAATGAAATTTAAAATCTCTTCTAGTTATTGATCCCAATTGGTTTTCTTTTTCTGTAGTTACATAATTTTAATTTGTTGCTATGTTCTAAAAACATACTTTTCAATATGCTCTATTGATGCCTTTTATTTTTACGTTAATCATTTGAACAAAGAAAAAATGTATTAAAGAAGTTCTGATAGATTTTATATGTGACAATGTACAGACTATTCTTTCCTTATGTAGTCCTCCACTGCACTGTCATAATGGAGGAGATGTGTTTCATTATCTGTTTTGTCATTGTTTTTTAATTACTCAGAATTTTTTAATTACTCAGAATTTGATTCCCTTCAGAGATTTTAATTTCTATTGTTTTGGTCATTGTGCATATTGTACCCTTGGTTCTACTTTTTTTTTTTTTTAACTCATTTTCAGTTCATGCACATCTTCCCATATTTCTCTGAATTGTTCATTTTCATCATTTCTTCTGGCACAGCAATTTCCTTTATTCATACAAAGTATTTCAACCATTGCCTAATTGATGTGTGCTACCTTTATTTACAATTCTTTAAAACCACAAAATTGCTGCTATAAATATACATATGTATATACATATGTGTGTATACATAATATATATATAATACCTTTTATCTTTTCATTTATTGGGGTCTATATGCCCATCTCTGATCTAATTTCAAATCACAAAGTTCTGTAAATATTTTTCTAGTAATATGGATCTTTGTTAGAAATGTTCACTTGTTCAAGGTTAAAGATCTCTGCTTAATCAATAGCTGCTGTATTTTTTTCAGTGTTTCACATAATTAAGAATCTGGGCAGGAAAGAAATGAGTGTCTCAAAAGACTATTAATGGGCTGTCATGGTAAAAGCCAGTGTAACTTGTTTACAGTCAGCCCAGTTGCATCACCCCTAGTGCCTAATACATTTATAGTTTAATTAAATGAATAATAATGGGGTTAGGTGGTCTCTGGCTTGGTCTTGACTCAGAGGCCACTATTCACAGAGATATTGGCCTCTGAGTAGCTTCAAAAAGGAATCAATGACAATGAAATAGGCAAAAACCTTCTCCCTTCCCCTTAGAAACAGGTTTTACATTTTTAATTTTTGTTCCAGAGTAATGGTAGAAATTGTATTGATGTGTGTTGACTAGAGCTACCTTCAAGATGAGAAATTATTGCAATTGAAAGGAATTTGTGGATCAAATATGCATCAAAAGGGTGGGGAACCTGCAGCCTCAAGGCCACACTTAGCCTTCTAGGTTCTTGGGTGCGGCCTTTTGACCAGTCCAAGTTTCACAGAACAAATCCTTTTATTAAGATTTGTTCTGGGGTAACTAGGTGGCACAGTGAATAGAGCTCTGGCCTTGGAGTCAAGAGGACCTGGGTTCAAATCCAGCCTCAGACACTTAATATTTACTAGCTGTGTGACCCTGGGCAAGTCACTTAACCCCAATTGCCTCATCAAAAAAAAAAAAAAAACTTGTTCTGTGGAGTTCGGACTCAATGGAAGGGCTGTACTTGAGGATCTAGAGGCCTACATGTGACCTTGAGGCCACAGGTTCCCCACCCCTGCAAGTCATGAATACACTTCCCACCCCTACCCCATTTTCAGCTTCAACACAGCAATGATTATTATCTACACAAATAGTTTTTACATTCTGGTTCTTGAATCTCATCAGAATGCTACTGAGTTTGGTGATAAACATTGGACTAAGCAACTACATAAAGCAATAGTCTATTCTTATGCAGTATGGTGTAGTGGATAGCGTACTAAACCTAGAGTTGGAAGAACTAGGGTTGAATCCTGCCTCTGCCTCTTACTAGGTGTGAATCTATGATCAAGTCTCTTAAACATCTTGGGCCTCAGTTTCTTTATCTGTAAAATGAGGATATATCTCTAGTACCTACTCCTACAGGGTTGTTGTGAAATTCAGGTGACATAAAGTACTTGCACCCTTTAAAACTCTCTATAAAGAGTATTTTATTTCCACTTTTCTGAAACAATCACTGTTTTAATATATGCCTGTGTACATACATATGATCATTTTTTTCCACAAAATGAAGTGTCATATCTAAATTACCTGAAACTGCCTTGTTTCTTTAAGCAAGGCAAATTATATACATTTATGGAATAAAGGTACCAAATAAAATGCTGACTTTTTTTTAAATGTTGGGGTGCAGGGTTTCAAAAACCAAGGAAAACACCATCATTAAAGTATACTCAGTTTATCAATTTACAAAACAATGGTACCTGACAAGTAAGAGACTCAAAACTAGTGGGAAATACTGCAGTTTTAGAATGAGTGAAAAGAATACAGGAATTGGAAGGCAGCCCACACTAATGCTTGGACTGAGGGTACATCCATTTTCAAATTTGCTCTGGTCCTGGAACATTGGTTATCTCCTCTGTGTTGCTTCTTACTACCTTTTTTTTTTTAATAAAGTAACTATTTCACAGCAATTAAGCAAATGGCTAATAAAATGTACATATATATTTCTGATTAAGCAGATCACTGAACAGAGAAAGAATAAGCCTGCTGGTTCTTTTTTGCAGATGAGCATTGTTAAATACTCAGCTTGGATGGCTGTTAATGGCCAATCATACTCCAAACATAATTATGACATCAGAATTAGTGTATTTTTTCCATGTAGAGCAGTCCACCTCTTGACTCAAACTTCTGATTCGGTTGGAAAACAATTCTTCTCTCAGGACTGGTTTCCATGTTGTACCCACTATATAATCTCTCGTATGTGTACATACACACACACACACACACACTAGCTTTAAGGACAGGAACAATGTCTCTCTAAAAGTAGTATCCTCTAACTATTGGAGAAGGAGATGAGTCTATTATTCAACAATGTGTTCAAAAGTTTAGAAAACTGGTAGGAAAAGAGAAAAAAAAAAGCTTTGTCAATTATTTCTTAAATTGGGCTTTATTCTCCCAGAGATGAAAGTCAGTACAGGCATATGTAAGGATGGCAGAGTTAAATGGGTGTGGGGAAGGGGGAAGATGGAGTAGTGTGGTAGAAAGGACATGATGATTTCAAAATTCTACTGAAGAAATATATCTTTCACCTTTTGGCAGGTAGGTGATGAACCAGAGGTATAGAATGATACTTGCATTCTTAGAAACGGCTAATATGATGATTTGATTTGCCTAGTGATGATCATAGCAATACTGCTCTGGAGCCTAGAAAACCTGAGATACTGACCTTCTTGTTCTCCCCTTGGGAATCTCTTTTAGATCTGAATTCACACACATGGGTAGAACAGGTTCAGTTATTGGAAAACTTGGTTTCTAATGATAAGTATTAGGCTCTTAAATATCCTAACTCTTTATCTCCCTATTGTGGAGCCCCAGAAAAAAAGTTACCTAAAGCTTAAGTTTAGCTCATGTCCATCATCTCCCTTAAACAGTGGGGAATAGAAAGGTACCCAGCATAAATCAGCTATAGGGTAGCTCTTTATTTCTACTACATACAAGAAATACCAAATCCAAGAGACTCCCAAACATTCACTGAAAAGACTCAATAATGACAATAACTCTTGTGTTCTCCCCAGAAGTTGAGATTTAAACCATTACAATATGAAACATTTTGTGAGATTAATGAAACAACATTTTACTTTCACTTTGTCTTGGCACCATCCAAACTATTATTTTCAGATACATTCCTTCTGGCAAGCTAGACCAAGACCATCAGGCCATCCTGCAGTTGCTGGTCATCTTCAATGAAGAAACTCTTACTTCTAGTCAGCTTTTGAGGAGGGACCCAGGAGATCTGGCTTCTCAAATACATTAGGCCACCTCCAAGGATAGAGATGGCCATGACAGGGTCACAGTTTCGTCACCACTGCTTAAGAAAGAAACACAAGGCAGAAAAAACAACTAGGAGTCCAAGACCCAGACTCATTGCAACTGGTCAGGTCACTATTTTTTTCTACCATGAGTTATAGATTTCTATTTTGACTGAGGTATGGGAAGGGTGACATTCCTCCCCCTCTCCTCAGGAAGCCCAGGAAGAAAACACTATTTGGCACTCATATCAGAGGGAAAAGAAAGAGTAGAGGAAAGTTATTCCCTTTTTAAGATCCACTAAGTAGGCCACACCTCTTGGTTTAGTGGCCAATCCTGTCTCATGCATCGTTGATGGAATCTCCCCACCCTTTTCAGCTGTCATGGAGTAGAGAACCAAGTAACCACTCAGGGCTTGGTACATTATTCCAAAGCAACAAATCCTTCAGAAGTTTGTATGTTTAGCCAGAAGCATAGGCATAGCTCAGCATTCCATGGCATGTGCTTTGGCCAGAGCAGACCAGGGAGGCCTACCCATTATACCACACTTTTTTTTTTTAATGAGGGAAAGCATTCCTTTCCCTTATAGGGGAGGGGGGAGAAAAAGGGAGTTGGTGGGCAGTCATAGACATAAAAAATGGCATCAATAAAGCATTTTTAAAGGTACACAGAGGGAAGAGAGAGGAAGGAGATACATAGAGTAATTTATTATTACCTTTTTAAGCTTATACACTTTTTAAAATATTGTACTTGGCAAGAAGTCATAGTTTCTTATACAATCTTCTTCCTTGTTCTTCATGTCTTGAAATGGTTGTGATTGTTGAAGTCATCTTTTGTTGTTGTTGTTGTTATTAAGAGCACAGTGTAAGTGAAGAGTACAGTGGAAGAAAACTAATCTTGGAATCAAAACACTTGAAGTTTCACCTCTGGCACTTATTAGCTGGATGTCCATAGGCAAATCACTTAACCTCTTTGAGACAGTTTCTTCATCTCCAAAACAGGGTTAATAAGTTCTACTTGGGGTTTTTCTCTACCCCTTCCCAGAAAGGATTGCAAGGTAACAGAACTTTGAGATAATGTTTTGATGATAAAAGGTGTGAATAGTCAAAGTTGAAAGGATTTTGGAAGAACGATCACATTAATGCTTCGGCGCAATAATTATATTAGCCAGCAAAGGCAGCAATGGCTGACTGAGAGTGTTATCTTCTTTGGGGGTCTCTACTGTTCCCTTCTCTTCTAAGGGAGCCATTGGAGGAAAACCAACAGGCCTCTGGTGCAATGTGACCTCTCTATTTAGAGATAATCAGTTAGCCATAAGGGTTTTAATATAGGGTGAAGGCCACAGTTTTATGTGTCTTCTAAAAAAAAAATACACTTTAGGAAAATCACTAGTAGCTATTGGAAAGATGGGATGGGGAAATAAGGGATAGGAGATGAATGGACTGAAAACTGGGAAGTGAGGGTATTTGAGTAAACATGAATATATGTGTTGAAGTTCCTGAGAATGAGAACAGGAATTGGGCTCCTAGAAAGAAAGACTGTATATTGAACTCATTGAGGAAGGAGGAAGAATATCCTAAGAGGTCAGGAATCTATATTGAGTGATAAATTTGAACTGCATGGCCCTCAAAGGAGGAGAAGTTGCTGAGTGATAGTGATAGAAGGAGAGTCTGGAAGTGGCCGTGGAGAGCAAGGAGTGTTTCAACTCTGCACCCCCATACACACACATCCAGAATCTGGAGTTATGAATGAAATTGCAACTGACAGTGGAAAGGGTGGACAGAGATGCAGTGTCCTCTGAGGGGAGTCAGGCCTAAGTAAGTAGGGAATGATAGATGAGGAAGAGAGGGAGTGGTGTGAATTGAAAGGAAATTTGTCAATTATGGAAATAGGGATTAGGGATCCTACAGCTAGACTTGGGAGAGAGATTTGATCTTCAGCAGTCAGGGTTTCAGTATCAGTGGAATGGAGAAAATAAGAGAAAGTGGAACAACACTAACCATTGGAGAGAGACCAGGGATAGTGACAGTGAGGTCTTCTGATGAAGGCAGGTGATTATAAGAATCAAGATCAACCCTCTAGGTTTTGATGTAGCTCTCAACTATCTGACCTGCCATGTTGCTGTGTCCTAGGGAGCCCTCCTTGAGGCAAGCAAAAGATAGAAGTGATGTGTTCCCTACTGGGAGGCTGACATGTACCAGAGCCCAACTTGAGGCAAGCCTGGTAGTATTCCAACCCTTGGCCCATCCAGAAGGTGTAGAGATAAGTAATGAGTTCCAGGCTGGTCCATAAGCCTGGTAAGGATAAGAGCATGGTGTAATCAGTCTAAGGTTTTAGTGCAGAGACAAGAGGTAGTGGGTAATAGTCCCCTTGTGCCAGAAAGAGCAGGGTTTGGCCTCATTTTAGCTTTTGAGGGTGTCTGGAAGCCCAGTAAGGAGAAGAAGGTGGTGTGTTCCAACTCCCTTAGGCTAACTGAATAATATAGTGGATTAAATATAATCTTCAGAGCACCTAGAAGCCTATCAAGGAAATCGGAGATGGTGTGTCCTTGGCCCATTGGTCTAATTGAAACAGAATTTGCCCTCATTGTAGCCCCCAGAGTGTCCAGAAGCTAAGCAAATATGCAGGAAATATATTGACAATATATTGACAATACAAACAAAGCTGTGCTTATAGGGTAATAGGTATTTCTAATTACTTTCATCAACAAAAAGAGAAATAACAGATCAACAAAATAGATATGCAACTAAACAGACTAGAAAAGTGACAAGTAAAAAAACTAAACACAAAAATAGAAATTCTAAAGATATAAACAAAAATTTTTAAAACCAGTAAATTAATTAATAAAATGGAATTATTTTTTAAAAGTCTAATAGAAATTAATTAATCTGATAGAGAGAACAGTATGAAATTATTATCAAAAATCAAACAGGAAAAGTCACAACAAATGAAGAGGAAATAAAGAAAATTATTAGAAACTAATAACACATGAACAAAACTGACAACTTAAGTGAAATGGGAAGGTATTTATAAAAATATAAAATTCTCAGGTTAATAGAACAAGAAATAGAAATTTTATATAACCCTATCTCAGAAAAAGAAATTGAACAAACCATAAAGAAATTCTGAAAGACGGTAAGGAGTAATGAATTTACAAATGAATTATATCCAACATTAAAAAATCAATTCCAATATTATATAAACTGTTTGCAAAAGTAGAAAAAAAAGAGGCAACATAATGACAAATTCCTTCTATGAGACAAATATGATCCTGATACCTAAACCAAGAAAAAATAAAGCAGAAAAAGAAACACATAGGCTAAAATCACTAGTGAATATAGATGCAAAAATATTGAATAAAATGTTAGCAAAAAAACCTACAACAACACATTAAAAAAATATTATTCATTTTAGCCAGGATGGATATATATATACATATATGTATATATATATATATGTATATATACATATGTACCTATACATACACACACACATAGAGTCTCTCATAAGTTCTTTTTTCTACCCTGGATTTCTACCTTTGTTTAGTTAATAATTCTACTTTAGGAAAGTGCTGTTGTCACTGGCATACCTGTGCCTGACAAAAATGAATTATAATGCATTATGTGGTATATCTGGTACTTCAGTTGCAACGGTATTAGAATCACATTTCAGCAAATACATAAACAAAAGCAATTATTCTGGAGCACTGAGGCTAGAAAATATAGTGGGTTGTACTTCACAGTTCTGTGGAATAAAACTCAGTGTGTGAGAACTAAGCCTTCAAATTTATTCAAATCTCAGTTTAACTCCAATTCCTATCATCACCACCATCAAAATGAAATTTTTTTCCCTAGAAGTTCAATCAATCTCATTTTCCCCCTTTTTATCTAAAAGGTAGGACCCTAAGCAAAATTGTGAAGTAAATAAAGTGTGCTTATCACACCATTAGCTTCCTTTTTTCCCTATTATTGACCTTAAATTCTCTTTCTTTCAGTATATAAAGCCCTTAAGCTTTCTTCACTTCCCCTTCTGCATCTGGGGGCTGCCTCAATGAGGGGTCCCCTTAAAGCTACTCTAGAATCAAGGGCCACTTTGGTCAGCATCCACTAATCAAAACCTCTCCACTGTTCCTTTTACCAGATCAAGCAGAAGGCACATTAGTTCAAAACAAGTAGCACTTATTTGAAATAAAAGGCAAGGTAAACAACAAAAGGTTAAATGAACATAAGCATCCCTGTTACCCATTCCAAAATGATTACTGACCCTTGGGCAGAGGAGGGCGAAGCCCTGGTCTTGGCTGCTGCCTCTGAATCACAGTAAGAACAAATAAAACAAGTCACTCACAACAGGGTTCAAAAGACAAGCACTGGATATTCTGTGCCTTGGTTCCTGATTATCCACTCTGAGCTTCTCCTGCTACTGACAAACGTGATATGTGTGTAATGGGCATAATCATAAAAGCCCCCTCTCATTGGCTCTGGCTAGAGTCAAAACCCAAGAAGAATGCCTTGGAGTTGGACCAAGTCTTTTGTATGTGACATATTTACCCTGGTTCTTTCCAGTGGACAATGTGTGATGGCTCAGTGCTGAAAGACCTGGTGCTTTAGGATGGCACAACAATCTTGAGTGGTCCCTTGGTTCTCCCCCTCGACCTTTCCCACCCCCCAGTGGGGAGAGGTCTGCATCAAAGTTCCATCACAAGAGGTTTGCCACTGATCCAGAAACAGATGCTCCTTCACTATCCTTTAAGAGGATAAATGCTCTCTAATACTCTATCTTTTCCTTTCTGTCTCCAGAAAATGTGGCCCACAACTCTTTCTCTGGAACTTTCCAAGAGAAATGATGGAGAATATTCCAGCAACTAAGGCAGCTTTGAACACATGGTGCCGAGGGAAGCTTGGGACTGGACTGTGGGCATTTGGCTGCCTTCTCTGTTTTGTGTTTCTTTATCTGAGCATTGGTGATCAAACAGTGATTACAAGATAGGGTCTTTTCAGAGGGACTGAAGTTAGATGCTTCTGGGGTTCTTGTTTGATGTTGGCTGTATTTCTAGAGGAGCCCACTATAGGTACTACATTGCTTCTTGGAGGCGATAATGCCTGACAGGAGGAGCCCAAATTCTGGCTTGGCTTGACAGAAGATATCTTCCCTGAGGGAACTCAGATGGTGCAGCATTTAAGGCAATAGTGGAATGCTGATTCAATGGACTCACAAAATGACTAATTTTTTGATATTTTAAATATCATCCTCCCAGAACAGCTATGTGTTTAAGTTCATCTAATTATATGCTTATAAGTTGTGTATTTTTAATCATTTATTTTGCAGTGGAGAAAACAGTTGTCCTATACCTGAACTATCTTGTGCATTGAATACCTTTCTACTCTCTCTATTTTGAGGATACCTTAGACCTGAATCAAACCTAAGCTTTGAGTGATTCTGACTGGGATTTAGGGGTATAAAGAGCCAGAAAGTTACAGAAAAAAAGTCTTAGGTACTTCTCTTTTTAGGAGCCAAGCACCAACCATCCCCCTAGACTGAATCCAGTCATCTCACATGGACCAGATCTAGGATCTAGGAGCACCCTTAATAGAAAGAGGGTGAGTGTCTTAACCCCGTACGTCTAGCAGTGGGTTATTATATTTTTACGCTACTACTACTACTACTACCACTATCACTAATATGACTACTATTGCTGCTGCTATTCTTGTTGCTACTACTACTAATAATAATAATAACAATAATAATATTCAATTTTTATGCAGCACTTTATGGTTTACAAAGCACTTTAATATGAGAGATATATTATCTCATTTGATTTGAGCTTTATAACAACTCTGTGATGTAGGTGATAGTATCATCCCTATTTTCTAGATGAAGAAACTGGGGCTGAGAGAGGTTAAATAACTTGCTGAAGGTCACAGAATTTGAACTCAGATCTTCCTGACTCCACAACTGGCATTATATAGATTATATCTCCTGGAGTAAAGAGAGGGACACAGGCGATTCGCATAATAATAGGTGCTACAGCTTAGAATCTGCATTGTTTTTTCTCACCTAGTCCTCCTTCACTCTCATCCTGACAGTTAAGAAGCACTGAGCACCATGGGCTATGCTCCATTTTCTTCTCCCCTAGCCCCAAGCTTCTTCTCCTGGGGCCTTGTAGTTTCATGGACAAGATATTGTTTGCTGACTTTCCTTTTGCTGAAATCTCTGAAAGGCCTGGAGAGCTGGATGAATAAACAGGTTCTTCCTGAGGGACTCACGTCCACTTTCATGTGTAGTCTCTTTCTCCCCTTCCTCAGAAGTTAATTTCTGGCTTCCCAAATACTCATTGGGAAAAAAAAAGAGCTCTTCATTAGTGGTCATGCTATACAGCTTCCAGAGAAATAAAATGTAGCTTCCCAAAGGGCCAGAGGGGATATGTCTGTCCCTCTTAGACACCCATCAAAATCCTCTGTCAGGAAAGGAAGATAAATTCTCAATAAAGTGTAAATACAGTTATCTCTCCCACATCGTTACTTTCCCCATCGCTGTTTTGATATATCATGGGTAGGCATAAGAAATTAAATGGGAATTTGGGGGGAGTTTTGTAGAAGCCACAGATGACACAGAGACTATGACCACATACTTAACCCAAATTTTACAATAAGGTACTATAAACATCCCATAAAAGAAAAAGAAAAAATTCAGACTTCTCTGATATGAAGGGAGGGCCAAAAAATTTTGCATGGATTTTCCATATCATGGAGCATTGCACCCTAATCCCCTCAATGTGGCAGGGATAATTATAACTTGTAAGACAATGTATTTTACCTCTGTGGTCCTCCTTCAGCTCTAAGTGGGGAGGTTGTGGGTTGTGGGATAGGAATGGGGGTGGGGAGGGAACAGTCTGAAAGCAATAGAGAATTAAGGGTTATCTCCATGGTCTAAAATCCCAGCAAAAAGTAGAGGGAGCAAAGTGGGATTCCCACCACCCATTCCTACCACCATCACAGCACAGCTCACTAGAATCCCCCCATTCTTTAGTCTCTAACTTCTGGTTCAGTCTCTTGCTCATATCTGGTCAGCAGTCTCCTAAACCCTTCAACTCCCAGGCTGCCATAACCACTTCTTCTCCTAGGCAAAGTAACTTTCCCAAGTGCAACAGCATTTCCACACAAGCCACATCTGCAGCTGCTTCTTTTGTATTCCCTTCTTTTCCTGCTACCCTCTAGGTCCTCCACAGAAGTTCACTTTCTCCAGCCATGGAGAACTGGAAGGAGTTGAGGCAGAGCACTCATTTACCTTCTAACATCTTGGGTCCTCCCATTGTCATTGACCTGAGGGGTATTAAACCTCCAAAAATGATTTTGCATTTTAAAGGAAGAGAAAACCTCTGTTTGATTTAAGCCAAAGAAGTAAATCTGCAAAAATATGGATGGTTTTATAGAGGACAGAAGATTTTTCCAGGCATGCCTGAAATTATATCATTTAGATGTCCTCCTACTCAGGGAAGATACAATCAATGTTCCTCTTATATACAGAAGGCAGTAAAATTATAGGGATTTACCACTGGCTCCTTTTTTGGATTTTGTCTCCTGTGAAAATCTGGGTGTCTCAGCTGTTATTCTTACTTCATTGTAGTTTTATCTATGATATCTAGCCTGGGGAATGTGCAAAGCAATATTTTCCCTCCACCACCTCTCTGGGTTTAAAAATAAAAAGAGGTAGCATTTATACAATGCTTTTAAAAAGTACAAAGTTCTTTACATATATTATTTCTTTTGATCCTTACAATAACCCTTTGAGGAAGATGCTATTTATATGTCCATTTTAAATATGGGGAAACTGAGGTTAAGTGATTTACCTAAGGTTACACAGCTAGTAAGTGTCTGAGGCAGGATTTATACTCAGATCTTCTTGACCCCATGTCCAGCACTCTGTCTACTGAACCACCTAGATGCCTTTTAAAGGGACTGAGAGAGAATACTATCTTTGGTTGGGGTGGATGGGATGATAACTTTCAACAGAGAGATGGCGAAGCTATCCAATTCCTAATTTGATTCCATTTTCTCTGCCAAGGAGAAATAGAAATAACAAGATAAAAATGACAGTGAGCAAGGTGGTATTCCAAATAAATAAGGAGGAAACCACCTAGTTACAAAGATAAATTCAAATCACTTGACCAAGATGAACTGTGTCCTTGGCTATGCAGAGAACTGGCAGATGTGACTGCTGAGCTACTGTCAAAGATATTTGAAAGATCATGGAAAATATAAGAGGCTTCATAAGATTGGAGAATGAAAAACTCCCCAATTTCCAAAAAGGCAAAATATCAGAGTCTGAGAAAATTCTAAGTGGATAATTAAAGGGATATTTGAAAAATATCTAGAAAGGGAAGTAGACCCATCATGACTTCATCAACAATAGGTAATGCCCAACCAACCTCCTTTTCTATTTTGACAGAATTGTTAAACTAGTAGATGGGAGAATGCTATAGGGATAGTTTTAACTTGATTTTAGCAAAATTTTTCAATTAAATATCTCCTATTCTTATGGAAAAGATAAAGAGATATGGGAGAGAGATGATAATATAGACAACTTCAGAATGGGTTGGAAGACTGAACTCAGAGTGTAGTCCTTAATGGTTCAATGTCAATAGTTCAATGTAGTAGGAGGTGCAGTAATCCAGGAATCTGTGCTTACTCTGTGTTACTTAACATTTTTACCAAAGACTTGGATAAAGGCAGAGGTGGTATACTCATCAAATTTGCAGATAACACAAAGCTGCACAGAATAAAAGTCAAAATTCAAAAATATCATGACAGGCTATGGGATGAATCAAATAAGATGAAATTCAATAGGAATAAATATAAAGTCTTACACTTGGGTGCAAAAATTCAATTTCGCAATTGCAAGATGGGAGAGACATGATTAGATTATAGTTTTTTTCTGAAAGTAATCTGAGGATATTAGTGGATCACAAGCTCAGTATGTGTCAGCATTAGTTCCCAGGAATAGAGAGGTTCTGAGTGGAGAATACTTCTGTACTCTGGCTGAATATTGTGATCACTAATACAAAGGATAATGCTAAGCTAGAGAGTATCCAGGGAATGGCAGCCAGCATAATGAAGGACATTGAGTCCATATCATATAAGGACTGGCTGAAGGAATTAGGCACGTTTAGCCTGAAGAATAGAAGGCTCAGAGAGGTTGTGACAGCCATCTTCAAATATTTGTAGGGCTGTCAAGAAGAGGAGAGATTAGACTTCTTCTATCTGGCCCCAGAGGGCAGAACCAGGAGGAATGGATGGAACTTGAAGAGACAAATTTAGGCTTTATGTCAAGAAAAACTTCCTAACACTTAGAGCTGTCCAAAAGTGGCATGTGCAGCCTTGAGATGTGGAGAGTTCACCTTCATTGGAAGTCTTCAAGCAAAGGTCAGAAGATCACTACTCAGGTATGTTACAGTGGGGCTCCCTTTCATGAATATGTAACCTGACCTTCTCTGAGAGTGCTCAGTTCTAACATGGAGACACTCTTAAGGGTCCTTTTGAGAATGCTGGATTTGATTCCATGTAAGTCCCTCTCAGATCTCAATTTCTCTGATTCTGGATCATAGATACGGAGTTTGAAGGGACCTAAAAAATTGTGGGATCATAGGTTTAAAATTGGAAGAGGTTTTAGAGATCATCAAGTTCAACCTTCTCATTTTAAGTATAAGGAAACTGAGGGTCAGAGAGGTAAACTGATTTGCCCAAATCTACACACATATTAAAATATCATAGCAAAGATTCAAATCCAGGTCCTCTGACTAGCAAATCTAATCCCCTCTCCACTCTACTATATTGATTGCATCTTTCCCTTTTCTAAATTATTTCTTCAAAATGACCCCCTAAAATGGAAGGAAATGGAGCCTCCCAAAGCCAATAATCTCTGTGGCCAATTATAAAAAGAGTAGCAAAGAAACAGTTGAAGTGTGCTCACAGCTACAGGAGCCACAGATCACAAGTCTTTGTAGTCTTCAGTCCCAACCCTTATCATGCCTATGACCACAGCCTCTTTTGAGAATACAGTTATGCATTATGATACAAGATAACACCTTATCTATTGACACCATTTCCTCACCTCCTTTACCTCTGTTATACCCACTTTGATACTCTTTCTTTGAAACAGTTCTGCTCCAAGCAAAATAATTGGGGTTTAGGCTCATTGAGACTTTATGTAATTTCACATGTCTAATTAGAACTGGCCCTAGGCAGAGACAGAATAAAAAGAGGCCAATCTGTTGCAATTTCAATGGGCAGGTCCTTTAGAGTGGGCTTCTACCTACCCCGTACCTAACTCTCTCCCATGCAACTGGCTGATCCCTAAAATTCAACCTTGGTAATGGGTAAGTTGTTAATCATTATTTATGTTTCTGTATGAGAAGATCTTAAAGGAAAGAAAATTTTGATAAAGGCCTGATTAGGAATAGGGTGGGGGTTCTCTTGGGGGCAAAAGTTAGAAGGGGGAATCAAAACAAACTTGGCCAAACTTTCCAATTTTACCTAAGGCTGACTGTATATGTTCCCTTTCTGGACTTTTCTTTTGCTTCCTTGCTTATTACAGTCTTCTGTGTTAATGATTATGTCTTGCTTTCTGTTGCCTCCCTAATTTTTCTGTATAGCCCATTTCTTGGTAGGTTTTCCTTGCTGGAGCTAGAACTGCCTTAAATCTCATTGGTTTAAAACACCCACAGCCTGAAGCCCTGCATAGACAGATCCAGCATGCTCCGTCAGCAACCGCAAACCATACATCAAATTACCTGCCCAAAATAGTGAGCATATTAAATCATTTGAACTTCATCTGTATGATCATTCTGCTAAACACCCTCCCTCTGCTGCTGACTACTGAGGCTTTGAAAACCACACTTGCAATTGCTGCTTAAGAAAACACTGGCTCACTGAGCATTTAGGAAATGAAATGTGTTAATTCAGACCCATTTCAAATTAGATCCTGGCACATAACTGTCTGAAGTGAGCACACCTAGCTGTAGTTTACATTTGTCTCCCTGCTAAGCTTTTTCATCAAAAGTAATTTGGTGTTAAGCATATTGAAATGCCTTGCATTAGTAGTGGATGGGCTTGATTTATTCATGTGCCTATGCAACATATGTTGCTTATACAGTGGTTTATAGCAATTCCAATTTTAAATTAGTGTTTCATTTTTGTTGTTGCTGCTGCTGCTCTGGCTGGCTGCCAATTTTCATTTTTGCCTGGTGAAAAGCAGGAAAGTTCACCATTTCTAGAGTTGCTGGCTTACAGGTTATATGTTTCCTTTTGATGGTTAAGATTTCAAATGACACCATTGCAGGATGGGCAGAAAAACTAAAAATACCTTTGTGTGATGCTGACCTGTATCATCATCTATTAAAACTCTTTGTTGATAGTATTCATGAATGCACAACAGACTTTGAAATAGAACTACAGACTCATAGAAAAATCTAATCTCAAAATAAATTATTCCTTCTGAACTATTTAGGATTATACTGAATTGGTTTCATGTCCATTCTTCACACAGGCCACACATTTCTCTGTCTCTGTCTCTGTCTCTTTCTCTGTCTCTCTGTCTCTCTCTCTGTCTCCGTCTCCCTCTCTCTCTTTCCCATCCCATTTCCCTCCTTTCTTCTCTCTCTTCTTTCCTCCTTCTTTTTATGAAAGTGGATGTCACTATCTCATCCAGGCTGGAAACACAGTGACCACTGACTAGCCAGTCCCACTGCTATTTGGCACTGAAGATTTGGTCTGTCCTATCTCTGAGTTCGGCCAGTTCACCTCTTCTTAGGCAGCCTGGTGGCCCCATCTCACTTCCGAGGGGGCTTACCATATTGGTGTCAGACTTAATCAAATCACCCAATGGATTTTAACTCTGCTGCAATTCAGAACTCCCAAACTCAAATGATCCATCAGCTTCAGCATCCCCTGTAGCAGGAGCTATAGATATGAAGCCACCGTACCCGGCACTTCTTCTCTTAAAGCCCACAGCTACCCGAGTTTATTCATATAGCCATCCATTCATGCATTGAAAGAGTCCTAGAGTTGGAAAGAATCTCAAAAGTTATCTACTCCAAACTTTAAAGGACGTGTATCTTCTATATATCTTCAATCAATGCTTCCAAAGTCTCTACTTTGAACACCTCTGGAGATGGGGAAATCAATAAATGGATTGAACTAAGTACCCACTAAGCTTTAATATTCTATAGCTCTAGCATTTTACAGATTTTACAGACTTTTTATAAGTCTGTGTTCCATCAATTATCCCTATTATTCCAATCTCCTGCCCCCAACACCTAAGAACCTAATTTTTTTCTGTTCTCTGGTAACATTCTTCCATTCCAGTTTAAAGGGACATTATTCTTCAGTAATGGAAGGACTGACTGATCATTGAGGGTCAAGTCCTTAGAGTATGCTCGTATTTGCTCTTCCTGGTGTGTAACATAGCATGTTTAGATATTCCTTGCCTGAATCCAATCCAATACATGAAGGCTTGGTGAGCCTACTTCTGGCCATGAATGACAGAGCAACTGGCACTATGTGGTAACAAAGAGTCTCTTGTTTGACCTTGATGCTGTTGTTTGTCCTTCATTCTCAAGGAGGACCATGACATCAGGAAGATGATGCTGTGACTTGCAAGTGAATTACATTTAAGTGAGGGAGGGCTGTGCAAGATGACCAGCCTCACTTTCTTCTCCAGAGCCAGTTGTGTCCGGTGGCAAGATGTAGATCAGGACAACTGGAGATGGCCCTGGGACTGTGATACTAAGCCATAACTGAATGTGCACACAAAAGGAGTTATCTGTCCCTCTGTGGATCCTTTTGCTTCTTTTCCTTCCTAGTGGCCAGTGGAGCAGAATTATTATGAACTGAGAAGTGGGGGCTAAGAAAGAAGGAAAACTGTGGCTGGCTGGGTGCACATAAGTACATGTTGCCTATATTTCTTTTATGTTTATTCTTTCCTTGTCCTAGATGAATGAGTATTCTGATAAAGAAGTGTCAAGGCAACTGAAACATCAATCTGAGTCATGTGAGGAGTCACTGGCAGCCAGAGTTGGTAAGAGAGTCCATAAGAGCAGTAATAGCTAACAAGAGAGGAAGCTCCTATCTTGGAAGATGAAGAGTTCATTGGGAATAGTGGTAGTTTCTGGGATTCTGACTCCTCATGACTGAGAAAAATGTTGCCTCTAAACTCTAGAAAGTCACTGATCTTTAGAGCCCAGCACAGTTATTCCTAAGGAGAAGTCTCATGAGGATTCCTCAAAGGGAAAAAAGGACTACTGGATCCAGGATTCAGGAAGTATCCCTTGTCCCTACATGTTCTCTACAAATATAGCTAGCTACTTTTATGGTTTATGTTTGAACCCACTTGAGTCCTCTCCAGGGACTTAGTGGGTGCAAAGAGCAAGTGTATCCCTACTTGGGGAAATTGCTTTGTGACTACCATTCTCATTATACCTCCTCAGTAAATTCTCTTTCGAAAAGCTAATAGAGTTCTGCTGGTTGATTGATAATAGGGAGCATACCAGATGGGGGCTTGTAAGCAACAGTACTTTAAACCCCCAAATCCTCAGAATTACCCCCGCATAGAACCCTGGGAGTGAGGGAAATGGTAACCAGAAGACATCTAGAAACCTAGACCTGTAGTGAGAGTATAAATGTGAGTTGAGAGGATGATTCCAGAGATAGAGATACATTCCAAAAATAATTTGAGTGCCTACTGTTGGCTCATACATAAGACACTATGAGGGCTACATAAGACCTAGAATATATGGTCCCTTTCTAATGAGGTGCTTAACCACCTAGTTAGGAACACAAAACATAAAACAATTTGAGAACAAAAGCAATTGAGTACATGATAATGTTGTTTACATTATGTGTTGCCCTCAGAAAGAATACAAAGGGAAGGGATTAATAAAAATAGAGTAAGAAGATAGAGGTCTATCTTAAGGTGGGTCTTGAAGGAAGTTGTGTATATAGACTCAGCAGAAAGGTGAGAGCACATTCTAGATAAAGGGTATAGCCATCAAAAACACAAGGATGGAGACAGGAATAAGCAAAAACAAAAAATATTGTACAGAAGAGCCTAGCTTGAGTGGAAGAGCTATACTAGAGAAGATAAAGAGATAAAGATGGGCATGTGATGAGAGAAGGTTGAAAGAAAGAAGTAGTTTTTATGAAATACACTCATAAAGTATATCTGTAGAATTTTAGACCTTAGATCTTATCTAGTTTAACCTGATTATAGCAGCTGGGGATTCTCCTGAACTCCCAGGTCAAGTTCTCCCAGAGACTGCTAACCCAAGTTCAAGGTTCTTTGTCCATCTGAATCCACAGGGTTGGAGAAAGAATCTTCCATCACCACTAACACCAACTATCTTTGAGGAACAGATAAATCCAAGAGACCTGGGAATAATAATATTCTCCAGGACATCAATCCTGCTTCCATTCTGGCGTTCCAAGACCACCCATTCAGAGGTGCAACCCTTGTGATGATACATCCTGTCAACTGCCTTTGCAGGTGCTGCAGCCCCACCTTCTCAGGAGCCAGAGCTACTGAAGATCCAAAGAAGAAAGTTCTCACCACCAAAGTCCTTGATCCCATCAAATGTCTCTACATTGGAAATAGATACTGTTTTCTCAATAGCAATAAGGCACATAGTTTACCATCTACATTTATGCTGTGTTCTAAGGAACACTGAACCCTTCTCTCTAACTTGCAGCTAAAACCTCTTATATATTTTTTTCTCTTCCTTTCAGAATGTGAGGTATATGAGAGCAGGAACTGTCTTGTTTTTCTACTTGTATTCCCAATGCCTTGTCCTGCATATAGCAAGTGTTTAACAAATGTTTTTTTTTCTTTTATTCATTCACTAAAACCATATAACTCAAAAGACCCACTGACACATTTATCTTTAATAGTCAGCTAAAGGATACAATTAGTTAAAGCAAAGACATAGAAAGAAAAGTAGCAAAGAGAAAAAAAAAAAAACAACGTTCCCCTGTAAACACACCATCATTGGGAAAAGTTGACGTATATGGGGGACATGTGTAACCACGGCAACTCATACCTCTGACACTACAGAGCAATTAATGTCTTCTAGTGATATTATTATCCTACTTTGTCTCTGATGGACACTGTTTGGCTGGTACAACTCTATTAAAAGTTTCTAGGCATGGCTCCACTGGGCATATGACTGTGGAGTTTCTATCTCCAACTTCTGCCTCAGCTGACATCTTGGTTATCTCTTACTTGAGAAGAGTGGACTCTTCTATGCTCTTTTAAGTAAAACTAGAGGCTTTTTTATAGCTCTTATAGAAAAGCAGGTGTACTTTCCTTAGACCAGCAAAAAATCTTCCCTAGGAAGGAAAAAACCCTGAAACTGCCTTTGTTCTCTCCCCCACCCCCACCCCCGGAACACTTCAGAGTATCACCCCCAGGATTAAAGCTCTTTTTATCATTGTTGTTATCTCATTTCAGTCATAATCAATTATTCATGACCCCATCTGGAATTTTCTTGGCAAAGATACTGGAGTGGTTTGCAATTTCCTTCTCTAGCTCATTTGACAGATAAAGAAACTGAGATAAACAGGGTTAAGTGACTTGCCCAGGGTCACACAGCTAGTGTCAAAGTCTGGATTTAAGCTCAGGTCTTCCTGATTCCAAGCCAAGTGTTCTATCCACTGCACCACCTCACTACCCATAATGCTCTTTAAAACAAAAAATAGTATCTTCCCAGCTAGACAATGCCCTCAAACTTTTTTCTTCCTGATTGTTGGGTTCAGTATCTCTAGGGGTAACATATTCCATATACCTCCTAATTTTGACTTTTGAAGACCAGACTATTAGTAATATAAATGATGTTTGTCCAATAACTACAAAATGGTCCAATTAGACAGTCAATATCTGTGGCAGGCACTGTGCTAAGTGCTGAAGATACAAAGGGGGAAAAAAGCCCCACCTTCAGGAAACTCATATTCAAATGGTGAAGACAACACGGGGTTCTCCAGTTTTTAAACAACAAATATATTACATTATCCCAAGTAAGAGAGTGTCTAGGAAAAGGCATAGAGACATAGCTAAGTCCAGGGGAAAGGTTATTGATCTCCATAGGCCTAACCACATATCTCTCTTTCATATGCAGATATAGCCAGCCAAAACCTGAAGGGACTTCGGGCTCATGACTTTGGGTTCACTCTTATAATCCACCCAGGAAACTGCAGCAACTGGCCCTATTTTGAATAGTAGAGTAAGGAATAAGATTTTACTTGATAAAATGCAAGGATTCTGGGATTGCTCTTTAGCAGGAGAGTAATATGATAAAAATGTGTTTGAAAATTATTATTATGCTGGTAACTGTACAGAATGAACTGAAGAAAGCAAAATTTAATGCGACTATTCCCTGCTCCCCTCTGCTACACAACACACACACAAACATACACACACACACACACACACACAGAGTACACGATGTCTCATCCACTTTATAGCTACCTTCCCAAAAATTTTCCATCAAAATCCATAAATTGTCTGCAACTCCATTATTCTCAGTGTGCATTTTTAAATGTCATTCAACTTCATAGCTCTCTTTACCATCCACTCCTTTTTCACTCCCTATCACCCTAAATAATAAACAGCTATCTTATAAACTGTGTCAGAAATTCCTGGTCCTTTCTATACACATTGAAGCAGGCATAGCTGTATTTTCAAAAAGGAACTTGTGAAAATTCATCATTGGGCAAGACTTACTGACATGTCTCATTCACCACTTGAAAGAAAGAAAGCAAAAAAGAAAGAAAGAAAGAAGGCAGCAAATTGATTGAAGCAGTAAAATGAAAAAGATTAATAGAATATGCAAATATATAAATACATGCATGTTATATTATACACATGTGTATGAGTATATGCATGTATTGTGTGTGTATATACTTATACATGTGTGTATATACTTATGCATATGCATACATATATGTGTGTATCTTCCCAGACTTTTTCATAATACCACCTTTTACTATAATTTTACCATCATTTACTATGATTCAGAAAGGTCTGGTAGCTAAAGCTCTCGGATTACAAAAAGATCATTTTCCTGTTAACTAAATAGAATTGTAGCAAGAATGCCTCTAATCTCCATATTAAGATGCTTAAATGTTTTAATGGAGATTGATGCAGGGAAAAAAATGTCTTATTTAGGAATTTCACGGAATTTTAGAACTGGAAAAAAACTGAGACACAATTAGAGGAACAGTAGCACGCCATAGCAAATGAGCCCTAGACTTGGAGTCAGTAGGACCTAAGTTCAAATTCTTCCATACTTACTAGCTCTGTGATTCTGGGCAAACCGCTTGGTTTTTCTCAACCTCAGTTTCCTCACTTGTAATATGGGGATAATAACAGAACCTACCTCACTTGGTTGTTGTAAAAATCAAATAAAATAATATCTGTAAAGTTGCTATGTTGAGGCAGGTAGGTGGTTCAGTGAATAGAGCACTGGGCCTAGAGTCAGGAAAATCTGAGTTAAAATCTGGCCTCCGTCATTTACCAGCTGTGGGACCCTGGGCAAGTCACTTAACCTTTGTTTGCCTTAATCCACTGGAAAAGGAAATGGAAAACCACTCCATTACCTTAGCCAAGAAAACCCCATGCATAATATTGTCATGCTATGGTCCATGGAGTCATGGAGTCACAGACACAGCTGAACAACAATACAAAGTGCTATAAAAATGTTAGCTATCCAGTCCTAGCCTCTCATTTTATAGAAAAGTGAACTTAGATTCAGGAAGGTCATGATTTTTCCCAAGGTCATTTAGTTAATGATAAAGCTGGTGCCTAGAAGGTAGATAACTCCAAGTCCAGCAATTTGCCACTACTCTTCATTATCCTTTGCTCATCCCTAAGTTTAAGGATGTCAATCTATGTCTTTGATCAACTAATCAAACTATAGATCATCAAGTTTGCTGCAAGGGAAAACATTGGCTTTGGACTCCAAAGACCTGGATGTAAATCTTGACTGTGCCACTTACTAATTTTGGGGTCATGGCTCACATAACTTCCCACAGCCTCATATTCTTCATCAATAAAACAAGCGGACAATCTCTAAGGACCTTGGCAAACTTTAAAATATTAATTCCCTTGACTCTATTTCCATCTAGCTTCTTAAAATGAATATATTTTAAACCTAAAATTTGTAAACAGAGCATTTATATCAACTCTTTAGTAGCACATATTCCCTTTCCCTCGTCTGTCTTGCCCTCCTCAAAAAACTCAATAACAATGAGCAGAAGTAAAGGTGTTTTAAATTGTCAACAATAGAGTCTGGCTCTCACAGCTGTCACCATGAGTAATCTTTGAGTCTGAGACAAAGTGGAGGTAAATGAAAGGGAAAGGAAGAGAAAGGAGGAATGAAAAAAGCATTTGACGAAGAAAGTGAAATTCCAGGTACAATGAGGAGTGCACTCAGATAAAGAGAGAAGAGATATTCCACAACCTTGTCTTGATATCTTAACCCAAAAGACCATCAAATTTTAGACATGGAAATAATCTAATCCAACCCTTACATTCCTCAAAAAGGAAATTGAAGCCTAAGTGACTTGCCCAAGGTCACTGGACAAGTTAATAGCCTACCTAGTTATTATTCCACCTATTGTCATCACTTCCTCAAACTGAACCAAAAAGTAAATAGGAATTAGCCTGATGCTTAGAGTCCTGGTATCAGCTTTTCACAGAAGCCTTATTCTAATCACCAAGGTGACCAGCTGCCTTGTTCTAACTTGCTGCAGTTTCTTAGCTAGCATTATCCCAGGGTATCACTAAGTAGGCTTCATTACAGGAATCAAGCCTGAGGGCGACAGAGGTACATAGGAGAGTGGCAAAACTCCTATTAGAAGGGAATATTTGCAGTCTGTCAACCCAGTCAAGACTAGGAGAGAAGAAATGCAACTAATCATTCACTAGATACCACTAGTGGAGATATTTGATTAGATCATATAATTTTCCAAACTGGGAATGACTACAGAATTAAAGAAATTGTTATGCTCAGGGGACCATCTCTGGATTTCATTTTACTCCAAAAAAATTATAAATGGATTTTTAGAATGATCTAGTTTTTAAAAGGCCAGACACCTAATATGGATAAACAGCACCATCTAGTGTATTTCCTTGTCTGACTTCATGTTCAAAAGACCCCAGAGATCTTGCTGATATCCATTTACACTGTCTTGGAATTTAAATCAACTGCAGTAACTCAAGTGGTATTTACATCTTAAACCTTATCTCTAATTGGGAATTCATTTAATATGAAACAAATATTTATTAAATACCTACAGTATGCAATGAACTATAGTATTGCACTGGAGGAAATGAATGGAAAGCATTTACTAAGCCTTTTCTCAAAGGGTAAATCTGACCTTGTCTCTCTCTCTCTCTCACACACACACACACACACACACACACACACACACACACACGCACACACACTAAATTCCAGTGGCTCCCTATCTTATCCAGGATCAAATATACAATCCTCTGTTTGGCATTCAAAGTTCTTCAAAACCTAATCCCCTCCTACCTCTCCAGTTTTCTTATACTTTATAGCTCTCTCCCCTTCCACTCATTCAGAGCCCTCCAACACACATACTCTACATCCCTGACATTCTATCTCTCAGCTCCAGGAATGTTCACTGGCTGCCCCCATGCCTGAATTGCTAACCTACTGACTCCCCTGGCTTCCTTCAAGTTCCACCTAAACACCTACCTTCTTAGCTAGCCTTTCTTAATCCCTTTTAATTACAGTGCCTTTCCTCTGTTGATTATTTCCAATTTATCTGATTTCCAATTTTTCCAATATATATGACTTGTATGTATATATTTTTTTTGTCCCCCCATTATATTGGAGGTCTTCAAGGGCAGGAACTATCTTTTGCCTCTTTTTGTATCCTCAGCACTTGGCCCACTGCCTGTCACCTAGTAGTGACTTAAAAATGCTTACTGACTGACTTGTTCCCTGACTTACCATATGCCTTACCAAGCCCTGTGTTAAGCACTGGAGATAGTCCCTGATTTCCAGGAACTTACTTTCTGATAGGTAGAGACAACACAGACAAGAGAGTAGTAGCCAGGGAAGAATGTTTTGCCTTTAGAAACAGAGTGGAGCTGTAAGAGAGTTACTTGATGAAATCTTCATAGTAGCAGTAGCTGTACTAATTAATTCCCTAAGAAAGAGGCAGAAAGCTTTTTTCTTGAGCTGGGGGTAGAGGTTGGGGAGGGTGTATGGTAGCAGGATAGTTGGCAAAAAGATGGCCCCATAGAAATGTAATGCATGATGGGGGTCAGCTAGATACAGTATAAATGCGGCCTCAAGGCCACAGGTGCCCCACCCCTGGTATAGATACAGTGGGCCA
This sequence comes from Vombatus ursinus, assembly GCF_900497805.2. Lineage (NCBI taxonomy): Eukaryota > Metazoa > Chordata > Mammalia > Diprotodontia > Vombatidae > Vombatus > Vombatus ursinus. Next base: position 16,879,002 of record NW_020954585.1, read on the forward strand.
TCTAGCAAAATGAATTGGTGCTCATGCACCTAGTAATCAGGATAGTATGGGACCCTGGTTGGGAATTCCAAAATTAAGTGAGTTAAGTCCTCCAGGGTACGGAGGACTTTCTCTAAGTCTGGTTGTCTACAGGATGCTGTAAAGGGCATGTGGCAAGACGATGATCAGGATAAAGTTAGAAAACTAAATAATTTCCTACTTTAAAGAGTTTATAATATAGTGGGGGGAGGGGTACATTTAAGTGCTTAATACTCACCAGGCACTGCACTCAGAACTTAGGATACAAGTAAGAAAAGATGCTCTCTCTGCCCTCAAGGAGTTACAATCTAATAGGGGAAAGCAATACACAAAAGGAAGCCGAAAGAGGAGGAGCACCACCAGACATGGGAAGGGGGCAAAGGGAGGCATGGTTTTGGTAGCATTGTAATAAAGCAGAGCAGTTGGTAAGAAATGAAACATTGGCTAGAACTTCTGAGCCCTCTTTAAAGGGAGGCTTTGGGAGAAGGTTTTTGCTCTGCCCTCCAATCAGAAATGCAAAGCCCCTGAGGGGGACTGATGAGGTGGGAGTACCAAAGCTGAAACAATCTCCATGATCATGAGTTTCCTGGTGATGCGCACCTCAGGAAAGCACTATGTCGATGAAGTTGAAATCAAACTGAGAAGCAGATGAGAGATGATAGTAGTAGATAAAGTGTAAATATACACAGATAAATCTAATAAAAATTAGAATATGCTCAATTCATAAGAGGGTAAAAAATGCTTTGCCATTAAATGAGAAAGAAATTAATTCCAACTGGGGAAATCAGTGACTTTATGGCAGAGGTGATTTTTTAGCTAAGTCCTGAAGGATGAGTAGGATGTCAATATGCAATGATGGAGGTCACAAGGGAGGAAGACATTCCAGGCTTCAAAAACAGCCTTCATAGAGTCTTACCTAGCCTTTAACTACTGAATGGGCATTGCCTCAGACAAACTGAGACACGAGGAAGACCTTAGCTTAAAAAGGCCAAGGTCTCCCACTGTATCCAAGGCCATCACCAGTCATCCCGACCTATGTCTTGCCACTGGACTCTGATGGCTCTGAAGGAGAGAGTGAGGCTGATGATTTTGCACAGGTCTGCCTCACTTAAATCCAATTCACTTGCAAGTCAAGATATCAACCTCCTGATGTCATCAGTCCTCTTCAAGAATGAAGGACAAAAAATAAATAAATAAATTTAATGTAATTTTAAAAATAAAAATAAATAAATAATAAACAAAAAAGAGAATGAAAGACAAACAACAATACAGGGACTGAATGCTGACATAATCTGCTTCATTTTGAAAATTCAGCTCTTAGGCTTTAAAGTAGACTCTGTCTTCATGAAACTTGTATGCTCCTGAGGGAGGCAATAAAAAGAGAAGCAAATACAACATGATTTGAGAAGAGAGAGCACTAACAACTCAGGGATCAGGGAAGACTTCTTGGAGGAAGTGGCACCTTAACTGAGCTTTAAAAGAAGCAAAGACTCCTGAGTAGTAAAGGTGAGATGGGAGTGCATTCCAAGGATGAGGTACAGTCTAAGCCGCTGAAACAACAACAGTATTATTTATTTAGTTTATTATTTATTTATTTCCTCAGTTCCTAAGGAAGAAGCAAAATTGTCTACCAGATGGACAAGTTGTTGCTGTCATTGTTGTTCTTCCTTTGTTTTCAAAGAAGATCAATAACTTCATAGGGTGATATCTTGACTTGCTCATGAACTGGATTTAAGTGAGGCAGAGTTGCACAACATCATCAACCTTACCCTCTCTTTCAGAGTCATCCAAGTCTAGTAGCAAGACAGAAATCAGGACAACTGGCAATGGCTGAGATGCAGTGAGTGACCTTGGCGTCTTCTATGTCTGACCAAGCCCCAAGCACTCCACAGTGCCTATTTCAGCCACTTTCATGGCCTTTGGAACCTTGTTCTCATCCTCCCATTTCAAATGAGAGGAAGTCTTCACATGTTTGATTTGAGGGCTGTCCGTTACCCTCAACCCTGTTTAGCTCATCTTCAGAAACAATTTTGCCAGGGTGTGGCCACTATGAATGCCACAGCTTCTTGGAGCCACAGGTGAGAAATGGATGAAAGGTGGACACCAAAGGTTAACAGCAGCTCTGAAAAAGGCTCAGCATGGCCTCACACCAGAGGTCCCTGAACACCCCATACACCATTATGAACAAGTACAGTTTAATGAAAGTTACATAGCAGTTTGTGAATTAAAACTCATAAAATGTTTAGCATAATTGCCAAATTTCTCTTTAAGGAAGAAATTTCCTCTCTATCTATTTCTCTACTGAATGAAAAGAAAGCTGAAAGAGGCCAAGAATAATCATACATATCTTTTGCTTCACAGAAATTTCCTTATCATTCCAAACAAGTCACAAATTCCCTCTGGCCGACTTGGAGAGTTTTGACTTCCTGGACTGCCATTTTTTACTGACCTTTTTGGCTCTGTTTCTGCTGACAAGAAGAGTACGTGTCTCCCCTCAGACTGGACGCTGGCTATTATCTAACAGAGATTCCACCAGAGATATAGTGAACCTTGAGAGACTTTGCACTACTGTGATTTATCTGCTAGTTATCTAATATTTCTTGGTTTTCTTTCCTTTTAATAAAATACCCTATTGATATAATGTGGCCAACATTCTTGCAAGTGAAGAAGTTGATGATGGTTTATTGTTTAGTTCCAGTAGAGAAATGTTCTAAGGTCTCTGGGAGGGGGCTTGTGCCAATAGAATGTGACATTTGCACTACAGCATCTTGGAGGTAAAGATATTTTTGTAACGAAAACTTCTCTTCTTCTCTAGGCCTAGCTTTTTTTTTTTTTTTTTTTCCTTTTTGCTAGGCAATTGCAGTTAAGTGACTTGCCCAAGGTCACACAGCTAGTGTGTGTTGTGTGTTACGTGTCTGAGACCAAATTTGAACTCAGGTCCTCCTGACTTCAAGGCTGGAGCTCTATCCACTGCACCACCTAGCTGCCCCAGAAATGGGTTTTTTGTTCGTTTGTTTGTTTGTTTTTGTTTTTTTGGCTAGGCAATGGGGTTAAGTGACTTGCCCAGGGTCACACAGCTAGTAAGTGTCGAGGGTCTGAGGCCAGATTTAAACTCAAGTCCTCCTGACTCCAGAGCTGGTGCTCTACCTAGCGCTACCTAGCTGCCCCTAGTTGTTTTTTTTCCCTTTCAAAAAGCTATCTCTGCTCTATACAACCATTATTTTCCTGTCTGATATCCCCTTTCTTTTCTATTCCTGGAACTTCCCATTCTAGAAACTTCTGCTTTCCTACCCAATTGAATGAGATCTTGTCCCTGCTTATAAAATCTCTAGCTTTCCTTTTGCATTCCTAAGCTTCCTTGATGTACTTACTGGTTGTCCTTATGCCTGGAATGCTCTCCCTTCTCACCTCTGACTCTTGGATTCCCTGACTTCCTTTAAGATTCGACTTCAATCCTACCTTTCACAGTCTTTCCCAGTCCCTGCCCCCCACAGTTAGTGCCTTTTCTCTGAGATTAGATGTCATCTAAACTGTAAATATCTTGTATGTACATAGTTGTTTGCATGATGTCACCCCCATTTGAATGTTAGTGCCTTGAGGGAAGTGATTATGTTTTTTACTTTTTCTTTGTATCCCTAGTGCTAAACACAGTGCCTGGCACACAGTAAACTTATATTAAATTATTTTTGACTGACTTACGCATAGAGTGATGGTGAGAACAAAGGGTTTCATCTGCTAAAAACCTGGGAAGAATAGCAAAAGCACAGTGTAGTAACATAACAAATCCAAAGAGCAAGCTCACCCAGGACCATCATGAACTCTCTTATTATGCCATGGCCTAAGGGCCATTGTGCCTAAGGCAATGGACACAGCCAGTGCTTGGCTACATCCCTGCTCTGTGCCTCCCCAACCTGCCTTGAAGGGGCCAACTGCTGCCCTGGTTTGGCGGTAGCTGCTGCCTCCATTTCAGAGGTATCAGCTGCTGTCCTAATTTACGAGGTTTGGGGCAAAAAGCAGTGGCTGCCTGATGTTTTTCCCTTGCTACCTTTTTCTCCCACTCTGTGTCCCAAGTTAAGCTATCTAGTCCTCCCTTGTATATGTGTGTGTGTGTGTGTGTGTGTGTGTGTGTGTGTGTGTGTTTTAATGTGCCAAAAAAAAAAAAGCCCATTGCTTTGTACTGATTGGACAGTTTTATTAGAACATAAGGATTGCACTGGGGTCACCAAAAACCCTAAATCTAATTGGTTTATATACTTGAATTGAACTTCCTTTATCCTCTTAATTTCAAAGGGAATTTGATGGGATGGTGGAAACATGAAAGACTCTAGAATCACTCACACTATCCTTGACCTTGATTTAACATAGGTATGAAGACAAATGCACATGGGAATTCTCCCATCAATGATCCAAGCTCATTGTTGTAGCCAGACAATCCAACTCACAACTTCACTTCTCCAGGGAGCCTACAACTAGCTGAGCTGACTGCTTCTACTGTTTTCCCTTCTACATCGTGGCTTTCCCATCATGGTCTCCATATATATCCATATACCCAAATTTTACCAGATACTGTAAACACTCCATAAAAGAAAAAGAAAAAATTCAGACTTCTTCTCTGGTACAAAGGAAGATTCAAAATATTTTACACAGATTTTCCAGATTGGGGTGGGGGGGGAGGTAGGGGAGAGGTGCTCCTCCCTTAACCCTTGAAATGTGGAAGGGCTAACTGTAATCACTAATTTTATCCTGCCAAAAACATGGATTGTTAATCAGATAACATTTTGAATTGTAAAGGGATCTTAGAGATCATTAAATCTAATCTCTCATTTTAGAAATGAAGAGCATGAACCCAAAGAGATGAATAATAACAACAATATTAATAATAGCTAATCATTTATGTAGTGCTTTACATATATGACCACATTTGGTCTTCAGAATAACCCTGTGAAACAGGTACTATTACTGCCTCTATTTTACAGATAAGCAAACAAACAGAGGTTAAGTGATTTGCCCAGGATCACGTAACTAGTAAGTATTGGAGGCAGCATTTCAGTTCAGATTTTGTGATTTGAACTTCCCTGCTCTATCTACAGTATTACTAAGGTAGAAGTTCCTCTAACAGAGAAAGTTTCCCAGGTTTTTAGGTAGGGCCTTGTGCCAGTCGAATGTATCATTAGCACATGGTAATGAGAATCTGCCCATGTGAAGTGATTTTTAGAGTCACACAAATCGTTAGTAGGGGAAGCAGATATCCACCACTACAATCTGTTTTCAGTCCTCTTGTCAGCTAGAGTATGGGAAAAGCCAAATGGGAAGAGTCAGATTTTCTCTAGAATTTTCTTTCTTTCAGAGAATTGTTACTGCAGGAACTCTTATCCACACACCCCTCCAAGAGGCCAGCTCAGCGATTAGACTAACATCCTTCAATCAATATGTGCTTTAGCTTCCTAATTAAACATTGTTTTAAAGGACAGGAGCCTTCCTTTACACCATGAAATATATATATATTGAGTGGGTCAAGTTTGTATGGTGCAAACAAATATAGGTGGATAAATCCTGGGCCAACAAAACTAGGAAGAATGCTAAATAAGAGTCTATATGGTATAACTTGTGGGGCACAGAGAAGGTTCTTCTCTTCCCAAAATATTTGCTCTGGCTTGTCTGAGGTTCATTTTGGAATTGTATTCTCTTGGCTGAAGAATTTGTCTGCCTATTAAAATGCAGTTGTAATACCACTGGAACAGGCTATGTGTTAAAGCCTAATCTCTTTCAGTGAGTGTTTTCAGCAAATTTCTTTCTCTGAGAATAGGTTTCAATAAGAAGAAAAATATGTGGCCTTAGGGCACTGAGTATCTAAGGAGAAAAGGTTGGGAGAAGGGGAGGGCACAAAAAGGTGAGTCAGGGGCAGCACAACCATGACTGACTATTTTGGCATCTGGGGCAAGCATCACACAACTGGCTCAAACAGCACAAAAGGTTCCCTCAAATCACTTTAGGACAACTATTTCCAGATCTTGGGATCTCCATGGGCAGAAGGCAGGAGACGAGGATGAGATCTAGGACATTTGCCTACATATGTGGAGAACAAGGAACACGGAGAAGATATCTTCGAGGGATAGCAATGAAGAAAAAACAGGTTAGGATTATATCAGATCAGAGAGGAACTAACTGGAAATATGCCTGCTAAAGGGATGAAAGTTTGCATCTAGCAGGTGTCTATTTTCTTACTATTCTTTTAATTACTAAGCATTTATGTTTTTTTTTCTCCTTTCTCTCATCTAGGCAGCACAGTGGATAGAGTTCTGGATCTGGACTTAGGAAGATCTGAGTTCAGATCTAGCCTCAAATACCATATCATCATCATCATCATCATCATCATCATCATCATCATCATCATTGCTAACATTTATATAGCACTTACTATATGTTAGGCAATGGGCTAAGAGCATTACAATTATAATATCATTTGATCCTCACAACAACTCTGGGAAATAGGTTCTATTATTTCCCCAGTTTTACAGATGAGGAAACTGAGGCAAATAGAGGCTAAGTGACTTGCCCATGGTCACAAAGCTAGTAAGTATCTAAGGTTGGATTTGAATTTAGGTCTTCCTGACTCTAGGCCCAGCATTCAATCCATATACACCACCTAGATGCTGTGGACAAGTGACTTAACCTCTTTCTCTAAGGATTGTTGTAAGGATCAGACGAGATCATATTTGTAAAGTTCTTAGCTCAGTATTTGGCAAGCAGTAAGCGTTTAATAAATGCTTGCTCCTTTCCCTTCCCCTTCTACACCTCCACTAAAGAAGAGAAAAGAAAACTAAGTAAGTTTCCATTTTAAATAATTACTGTTATATGCTTGTGTGGGTGTTAAACTCAGTTGTTTCTATGCTGCTGGAACAGTGTGGGTGCTATCACTTATCAGCATCATCTAAATTTTGGCACCCTGGAGCTACCCTCAGCGCCCCCTACACATACCACCACCACCCGCTCCGCTAGAGCCCCATCCTAGTTTGGAAACTCATAAACAAACTTCACCTCCTTCATAATGTGACCTCAGGTCAGAACTGAAGTCATACCAGAGACCAACTTTCCTAATTTTAGTTTTGTTCTCTTCCTAATAATAGCTCACATTTCTCTAGTCTTTTAAAGTTTACAAAATACTTTCTTGACAACATCCTCATGAGCCAAGTACGTATTACAATTATTATACTGAAGTCTGGAGAGGTAAAAATAACCTGCTCAAAGGCACATAGCTAGTAAACATCAGAGCTAGAATTTTGCCCTATTGCCAGAACTCATTCCACTACACCTTGCTGATTCCCTGTAGAATTATATATACAGTAGGCTCTCAATAAATTCTTATTAACTAACTTATGTACCATAGCAGAAAGAGCTAGGAAACTGGCCCTAGTAGAGATCAGGAGATTCATATTGAAGCAAACTCCTAGAGGGGCACAGAAGTCTATGAAACAGATGATTTGTGGAGCAGAACATCTTATACCAAAAAGAGGAAGGAAGGAAGGAAGGAAGAGAGGTAGGGAGGGAGGGAGGAAGGAAAGAAGGAAGGAAGGAGGAAGGAAAGAAGGAAGGAAGGGAGGAAGGAAAGAAAGAAGGAAAGAAAGAAGGAAGGAAGGGAGGAAGGAAAGAAGGAAGGAAATAAGGAGGGAGAGAAGAAGGAAGGGAGGAAGGAAGGAAAGAAAGAAGGAAGGGAGGGAGGGAAGGAGGAAGGAAGGAAGGAAAGAAAGAAAGAAGGGAGGGAGGGAAGGAAGAAGGAAGGAAGGAAGGAAGGGAGGAAGGAGGAAGGAGAGAAGGAAGGAAGGGAAGAAGAAAGGAAGGAAAGAAAGAAAGAAGGAAGGAAAGAAAGAAGGAAAGAAGGGAGGAAGGAAAGAAGGGAGGAAGGTAGTAAGAAAGGAGGGAGAGAAGAAGGAAGGGAGGGAGGAAGAAAGGAAGGAAAGAAAGAAAGAAGGAAGGGAGGGAAGGAGGGAGGAAGGAAGGAAGGAAGGAAGGAGGAAGGGAGGAAGGAAAGGAGGGAGGAAGGAAAGAAGAGATGAAGGAAGGAAGGAACAGAGGGAGGAAGGAAAGAAGAGATGAAAGAAGGAAGGAACAGAGGGAGGAAGGAAGGGAGGGAGAGAGGAAGACCTGTGCCACTATTATGGCTTGATAATCTAAGCCAGCAGTACCAGGATTTTCAGGATAAGTAATCCCTTCAGAAGGCAAGGAAGCCCCAAAACTGAGCAAGAGAAGGCCAGACAAAGACTTTATTCTTTGTGTATGTGTGTGTGTGTGTGTTAATTTTGGAGTCATGTTTACTTACCATGACACATCTGAGTAATTTCATTTTATTACATAACATCAAAACACTACAATTTGAACTTTTCTACTAGAGAGTTATTTGAGTCTTCAGCACTGAAAATACAGACCAAAACAGAAAATCTATCTGGCTTCTTCCTCTACCCAGGGAAACCCTAAGAATGTCAATATCTAGATCATTTTGCTCCTCTCCAATGGGTATTCAGTTCCCCTAGAAACAATCAGTATAACAAGACATCTAATCTAGTATAAATCTTATAGCATAATATAAGCCCTTTGATGATAGGAACTACTTTACTTTTGTTCTTCTCTTCTCCAGTGTCTACAACATAATAGGCATTTAATTAAATATTTGTTGAATTAAATTGAACTGACCAAGAAATACAAAGCAGGATCCTACAGGAGCCACACAATAGTCCCAAAATTACTTTTTCTCTTTTTCAAAAGATATCCGGTAACCTTTCTCCCTGGTAGGTTTTACTTTCCACTGGGAACTCCACAATCTACATAACTCATAGGGATAGGTGTTGGCTGCCCGCTTAGACATTTTGTCCTTGCTGTGCCTGTTATCTGCTGTTCTCTACTATCTGAAAGGGAGAGGGCTACGACTTTGCCCCTACCAAATTCTAACTGTCTGATGGCTTCCTTTAGGAACCTTTCCTTTAGGAAACCTTTAGCTATTCACAGGTTAAAATGATTCATTCAGATTCAGCGGGGATTAAATTGTCAAGAAAAATTATGTTACAACTATTCAGCAATTTCAGCATTGTGCTTTTGTGCCTTTCACACTTGTAAAGGTCATACACACACAAAAATAAATCTACTGGCCTCTTGTGAAGTTAGATAATTATCACTTATTTAAGCAATGAGCATGCTACAAGGAAAAATCACATGCTCTAGGATTATTTGTCATCAGTTCAGCTCCCATGGGCTTTAGCTCAACTTCAGGTTAACCTTGAAACTCTCAGAGCTAAAAGGGACAATTATATGGAAGCCAGCAAAAACAAAATACCAACTGGTAAACTGATCTTGAAACATTAAAGAAAATCAACCAAGTAAGTCACTGGTATGCTTTACAAAATAATTACATTTTAACCTGTTGTTGTTGTTCAGTCATTTTTCAGTAATGTTCAAGTTTTTGTGACCCCATTTGAGGCTTTCTTGGCAAAGCTACTGGAGTAGCTTTCCAATTCCTTCTCCAGCTCAATTTACAGATGAGGAAACTGAGGTAAACAGGGTTAAGTGTCTTGCCCAGGGTCACACAGCTAGCAGATGTCTGAGGCCAGATTTGAATTCAGGTCTTCCTGACTCCAAGCCCAGCTTTCTATCTACTGTGCTACCTCAAAGCTTCTAATGCCAAATTTTAGTCAGAATGCCATCCTTTCTTAATTGCCAAAATTCTGAGAAATAAAAATTAGTGGGCATATATATTTCCTTGGTCACCATTTTAATTAAAGATGGCTAGACCACAAATTCACTGTAAGTTGAAGATCATAATCTCTAGAACTGAAAGGAACATTAGATCATCTAAATCCATACTGATAAATTTTAGTACTATTACAATGACCCTGTGATCTGTCTCATATAACTTAACAACTGAAGGTAGATAGCTAGAAAGATAAATGGATAGATAGATAGATAGATAGATAGATAGATAGATAGGTAGACAGACAATCATTTTCTACATGCTTACTGTATACCAGGCACTGTGCTAAGTGCTAGAGATACAAATACAAGCAAAAAGGACAAGCCTTGCCCTCGAGGAACTTACATTTCAGTGAGGGAATACAACCCACAAGAAAGAGCTAAAAAGCAGGGTAGCAGAGGTTGAGGCAGAAGAGAAAGGGAGATATGAAGGTGCTAGAGTTTACTGTTGAAGTCCAGAAAGTCAGAAGCACAGCTGGGACAGGAATGAAATTTTGCCAGCTTGGACCCCCCTCCAAAATGGAGGCAGTAGGAGGAACTCACCAATGTGAGAAATGAGCTGATATGGAAGGTGGATGTTCCAGGGTAAGGAGGCACCAGGAACTGAAAGAGATTCCAGGGTGAGACTGTAGCAGTATTGATATCTGAGAAGTCCAAAGCACAGATGAGGAGGGAGAGATGAGAGAAAGACAGAGACAGAGACAGAGACAGAGATGATGGGATGATGGGACCTGGACCCGTAATAGGAAAAGACCATGTCTTTAAAAGCAACACGGTCCCTGAATTTTCCTATACATTTCAGCAGCCCAGATCACTGGTGTTTCACCCAAGGCATCTGGCCTACTCCAGCCCCCCTAGATACTTGACTGTCCTTTCACAGTCACTCTTGGCCCACCCTAGACCAATTAATACCCCTTTCACAGCTCTTGACCTACCCCAGACTACTTAATACTACTTTCACTATTGCACCTGGCCCACCCCAGGCTATTCACCACTCCTTAATCCCATCCAGATCTTTTCTCTGTCCCTTTTTTGTATAGAAATATTAGTCTCACTCCCTTAAAGTTGCAGATTCACTCTAGGAAGCTAGCCTGCACTATCGGTGTTACAATAAACCTTGCCACTTGACTGGAAGAAGGTTTGAGTGCGTGAATTCTTTCGAGGACAATACACCATGTACCCTGTCATTTCGGGGTTCCCAGAAACCCCAAAACACATTAGAGAGACAGAGAGAGAGAGAAAGACAGAGAAACAGAGACAGAGAAATAGAGAAAGAGAGGAGGAGGAGGAGGAGGAGAGAGAATACAAACTTTTATTGTTCTCTGATTCCTATGTTAGGTTTGTCTCCTCAATGAAACTATAAACTCCTGCACTATAACTATAACTATAAGCTATAAAGGGCAGGGACCACGTCTTTCTCTTAATCCTGTACAGCAACTAGTGCAATGCTAATCATATAATACACTCAATTCAGACAAGTTCTTTATTTTGTGGAGATTTAAATCAGTACTCATTTATTCAAAGATTCCAACCTTTGGCCCAGAAACAATGTCTTTGATTAGAACTGTGTGAGCCAAGAATGGAGAAGGAAACTCTTTCAAGCCAGTTAAAATAGAGCTGGACTTGCTAATCCATTGTATAACAAAGAGATAAAGCTGATCTGCTGATTTCTTACTTGACTTGTTTTACCTGCCAAAGAAAATCTTTGGAGCAGAAGACAGAGGAAAAAATGGATAATGGGGAATTGAAATCCAAGATAAAAAAATACTAAGAAAACACATTTTGGAACTGATAAGGTCATCTCATGATCCAGAAAAACTAAATTCTAGTGTACTGAAAGAACTGGAAAACAAAAATGATGTGTAAGAGTGTTCTGGTAAATGTTTAACAACAGGCTCTGATTGGGAGTGGGGGGATGAGGATGTAAGACAGATCTTTACATTTAATCTGCATTATTAGCATTTTCCCCATCACTATCTTAAATCTATGAAACAGGAGCAGCTAGGTGGCGGAGTAGATAGAGCTCAGGTCTTAGAGTCAGGAGGACCTGAGTTCAAATGTGGCCTTAGACACATAACACTTAGCAGCCCTATGACTCTGGGCAAGTCACTTAACTCCAATTGCCTCACCAAAAAAAAAAATAAATAAATCTATGAAACTAACAAAATCATGAATCAAGCCCAAATTTGTAGCATTTGCTAATTTCCAAGGTATAAATGCTCACCCTGAAAAATTAATAATCATATTGAGCTAGTGCAAGATGGCTCCAGCACACTCTTGTGATGTGACACCCTCAGCAATATTTTTTAAAATTGTGGAGAACAGAAATATACCACAGGAATAGAGATGTGGGGGGGGGGGGGTGAGGAAAAGAGAAAACATGGAATCGAAGGATGTCATTGATTTTGATTCTGGAAAATTTCTAAAATATATTTGTAAATGCTTGATTAGTGAATTTCTAGAAAAGGAGGTAATAATCACAAAAGGGCAGCTAGGTGGCACAATGGATAGAGGACTGGGCCTGGAGTCAGGAAGATTTGAGTTCAACTCTGACCTCAGACACTTACTAGCTGTGTGATATCAAGCAAGTCACTTCACCTTGCTTGCCTCAGTTTCCTCATTTGTAAAATGACCTGGAGGAGGAAACGGCAAACTGCTAGAGTATCTTTGCAAAGAAAACCCCAAATGGGGTCACGAAGAGTCAGACATGACTGAAAAACAACTCAACAAAAATCAGAGTCAGCATGCTTACATCAGAGACAGGTCATATCAAACCAGTTGCATTCTTTCTGTCTCTCTGTCTCTCTCTATTTCTCTCTCTCTCTCTGTCTCTCTCTCTCTCTTCTCCCTCTATCCATCCATCTCCCTCCTTTCTTTTTTTCTTTCTTTTGAAAGGATAATTATTACTGGTAGATCAGGAACATGTTGTAAGTATAGTTTAACCAAACTTAGCATAAACTTTGATAGTCTTTCATGCTATTCTATGGACAAAAGGTAGCCATATGGGATAGAAAATAGGTAGGTAGCATTAATTATTATTGATAGAAAACAAATCCCAAAATCTGAAATTATTTCAGAAAGATTTTATTAAGTCATTTGGCAAAAGATAAAACCAGAAAAAAAGGTGTGATTTGTTCCTCAAGACTTTGTGAGGTTACATTATATAGAGTTCAGATGAAGGGCATAAGGACATTTGCCTCTTTGGCCTCATGTAGGTAGTTTGAGATGTATATCAGCAGGTAAGTATAAATATTCAAATTTGGGGAACCCAAAACAAGCTTTGGGTGGACCCATAGCAAGACCTAGGTAGAATCAAAGCATTCTCTGCAGCCGGCATACCTGGAGCATCCCTGACATCAGTCTGACCTCTCCCATAAGTTTTGGGTCAGACAGTCTTCTAGCCACATAAAACTAGGTTCGAGTAATATTAATAGAAAATAAAATATTTTCACACAGTGGTGTCTGAGCTGATTGAATGGTCAGATCCAAAGAGGTAATGGCTCAGTACCAAATCGAAAGAAGGTGTCCAGTGGAGTACCTTAGGTATCTGTAGCTTTCCATGTGCTCTGTTTAACATTTTTGTCAATGACTGGGTTACAAATTACAAATTTATTAAGCATCATAATGACTTAAAGCTAACATAGTAAATGACAGGATCCCAACCCCTCCCCCAATCTCAACTGATCATAACATTAAACTAAATATAATAAGCTAAAAGTTAATAGCAATAAATAAAACTTTATGCTTGAGTTCCAAAAATCTGCTTCACAAGAACAAAATGAAAAAGGTATGACTAGATAATAGTTTGTCAGGAAAAAAAAATTAGGGATTTTAGTAAACTACAATTTCAGAATGTGTCAACAGAGCAATTAACATGTCAGCCAAAAAAAAATAACACTCTTGGGATGCATTGTGTGCCAAGAACTGGGTGATAATTCTGCTATACTTTGCCTCAATCAGACCAGATGTAGACTATTGGATTTGGTTCTGCCACATATTCAGAAAAGATATTAATTTATGTGAGATTTGTCAGAGGGAGACAGAGAGAGAGAGAGAGAGAGAGGAAAGGAGAGAAGAGACAGGAGAGGAGAGAAGAGACAGAGGAGAGAGAGGGATGAAATGGAAAATAATTTTCATATACAATTCTCTTCTTTATGTAGAGAGAGATCAAGATAGTAAAGAACTTTGAGTTCCCATGTGAAAACTGATCAAGAGAATTCAGGATGTTTAGCATGGAGAACAGAATTAAGGGAGAAGTGACAGCTATTTCAGTGTTTGAACAACAATCATGGGGAAAAGAGATTAAATTTGTTCTGTTTTTCCTCATAGAAAAGGCCTATAAATAATAGGTGGAAGATGCAGATTTAGTCTCCATGGAAGGAAAATTTACTTAACAATTAAAACAATTCAAAAGTGGAATATGTTACCTTGAGAGTTAATGGTTTTCCCTCTCAATAGAGATTTTCAAGCAAAGGCTGAATGACCATTTGGTGAATATGTTGTAGAAGAAGTTTTTGTTCAGGCATAAAAGAGACCAGATGGCCTCCAAGATTCTCTCCAGATCTGCAAGTTTGTAATAGTTCATCCTACTCACTTTTTAAATGAAGAGGCTAAGGCAAATAGCAGAAATGTGGCACCTGTTTTCTGACTCGAGCTCCAAATCCTTTCAGTATACTATGTTAAGCCTTTGACAGCAAAAAGAAACCCAAATCCATGCCTGACCAAAATCAAGTCCATTCCCAAACAAAAAAACTGAATATTATATTTCAAGAAACTATAGAAAAAAAAAACTTCTCATTAGAACCAGGCGGCAAAGTGAAAAAATAAAAAGATTCAACTGGTCATCTCTTAAGATGAATCCCAAACTGGAGACATGCATAGCCAAAATTCTGAGCTTCCGGGTCAAAGGAGAAAACTACTGCAAGTGTCCATGAAATAAAAAAAAAAGGTGTTCAAGTACCAAGGAACAAAAATCATGTTTACATAAGACTTTACAACAACTATTAAGAAGAGAAAATCTTGGAATATGACACTCCTAAAAGCAAAACAAAAGATGTTTATGATCATGCATATCTTACCCTGAAAGTAAAATTATACAGTGGAAAATGGATCTTTAATAGAATATAGAAATTTCAAGCATTTCTGATTTTTAAAAGACAGACCTGGATAGAATCTTTGAAATGTAGACACAAGAGACAAGAAATAGATAAAAGTAAAATGCATTTGACTATTTGGAAGGGGCTAAATTATGACAAGATATTAAACTGTAGTAGGGAGAGAAGAGATGTATTCCTTCAAAATTCCACTGTCTTGAAGGGTCACAAGGTCTGCAGGTGATTTTATTCTGATTTGTTGGCTTTAAGAAAGGAAAGACAAAGAAAGTGAAAAGAAACAAACTAAAGAAGAAGTATGTGTTTGTGTATGTGGTACTTACTAGTTCTCATAATTGGAGTGCACTAGAAATATATACAAACATGTGGAAGGGGGGTGGTAGAAACAAGAATCTCCAGAACCTCACTCTTATCTAAACCAGGCAAAGGAAGACTGAAAACACACAACTCAATAGAGAGAGAGAGAGAGAGTTTATTATAGAAATATGTAATAAAACATGAAAACAGACAAGAACAGGGAAAGCAGAGTGCTACTTAAGAGGGAGGAGAGAGTGAAGAAAGGAAAAGTCATAAGTAAAATAAGCTCCAACTGTGAGAGGTGGATCATAAAGAGGAAATTAAAAGGATAGAAAGGATTTGTGAAAAGCAGTAATAGGAGTTTGGGCTTAGTAAAAAGAGGAAAAGAAGAGGAGTTAGGATCAGACTACTTCAATTATTGATTATTAGCTTTAATCACATTTCTCCATTTTCACCTCCATTTTCTTCTTTATTAAAAGGAGAAGGGAGGAAGGAAAGAAAAGTAAAAGAGGATATGATGCAGGGAAAAATACAATTAACATTCAAAACTGTGAATGTAAGGAACTCACCTATAAATCAGAGGAAGATAGCAGAATGGATTAGAAAGCAAACTCCAATAATTATGAGAAACAAATGCCTAAATGCTTAAAGGTATATAGATAATAAGGTAATATCAATAATATATATAACTTACATAAAGTGGAATAATTATGTACTTAAAGGAAAAATTAAGGTGAACAAAAAAATAGCAAAACCCAAAGTATCTCCTTTCAGACCAAGACAAGTCTAAAAGAATGACAAATAAGAAAGAAATTAAAGACTTAAGTAGAATTTTAGGAAAAATAGATATTATAGATCTCTGGCAATTATTGAATTTGAATCAAGAGTATAATTTTTGTCAGTTGTAAATAGCATCTATACAAAAACTGACCATATGCTAAGACATTAAAGGACATTAAAACCCTATAAACTAACACAGAAAAGCAGATAATATATGCTAAACACATCTTTTACTGACCATATATCAATAAAAAGTTTAATAAATATAATAAAATACATCAATAATAATAACATGATTATTGTGATATAATAATAAATATACTAATGAAATATAACCAATAAACAAATTTGAAGAAAAGAGTCAGCTTAAATGAAGCCTCAATAATGGAATTCTAAAGGATTTGTAAGTTAAAATCATATCAGAGATACAGCAGATATTTCACCACATAAAATTACAAAAGTGAGAACACATACCAAAACCTTTGTGATAACGCCAAAGCAATCTTTAGGGGGAAATTTATCTCAAAACTTTGTTCAAGAAAGGAGAGAGAGAGAGAGAGAGAGACATGACAGATTGATGAATTGGAAATGCAATAAAATAAAACTTAAAAAGTAACATCAAGGGGCAACTAGATGATGCAGTGGATAAAACTCCAGCCTTGGAGTCAGGAAGACCTGAGTTCAAATCTTACCTCAGACATTTGACACTTACTAGCTTCGTGACCTTGGGAAAGTCACTTAACCCTAATTGTCTCACCAAAAGAAAAAAAAAGTAACATCAAATTCCAACTAAACACAAAAATAGAAATTTGAAACAAAAATTGAAAATAAAGGAATTAGCCAAATTGAAAACAAAAAAAAATCATTAAATTAATAAGTTAAATTAGGAGATGATTTTTTAGTCTAATAAAATCAACAAATCATTAACTAGCAAGAGTAAAACCAAATTGACAAGATGAAAAAGGAAAACTCACAATAAATGACAAGAAACTAAAGGAAATTATTGGAAACTACTTTGCCCAATTACATACCAACAGAAATAATCAAGTTAAATATTTTAATATTTTAAAGAAATACTCAGATATGTAAAACAAAATATAGAGAATTTTTAAAACCCAAACTCAGAAAAAAAAAGATTTTGAATGAGCCTTAAATGAACTCCCAAATAAAAGACCCTGATCAAATTAATTTCAAATGAATTATAACAAATATTTAAAAAATAACTAACCCCACCATTACATAAACTTGTTGCAAAAGTAAGGGGAGAAGGCATTCTTCTTATGAGACAAATATGGCCCTGATACCTAAACCAGGGAGAAATAAAACAGAGGAAAAATAAAACTATAGCTCAATAGCTATAATGTATATAGCATACAAAAATATTTAGTAAAATTTTACAAAATAGTATATAGTAACATATTTAAAAGATTACACGTTATGAACAAATATCAGGAATTGATTTAGGTGGGGAGAGATGGACATCCCCATTGCTGGTCCTTACACTTCCTAGCACTACTAAATGGGTTCTGTATGATCTGGGGCAAAGAAAGAGGAAAAATGTGCCTTCAATGGTGGCAGGTCTTCCCACTGCCCAACCTTATATATCTTAAATATCAGACCTTTCCACCAAAAATTTTGTTGGAGAGCTATGAAGCCAGAGGAACAATGATGGTAACAACTGACAAAAGGGTAAAAGCAGGGTTACAAATACAATTAATTACAAAAAACTCTTTGAAGAAACAAAGAATCATTAAATAATTGGAGAGGTATTCGTCGTTCATGGTTAGATGATGTCAATAAGATAATATTGAAACTTCTTAAATTGATATACAGCTTTAGTGTTCTAGAAGCAGCTAGGTGGCATAAAGGATAGAGCGATGGGCCTGGAGTCAGGAAGACTCATTTCCTTGAGTTCAAATATGGCCTCAGATATTTACTAGCTCTGTATTCCTAGGCAAGTCACTAAACCCAGTTTGTCTCAGTTTTCTCATCTGTAAAATGAACTGGAGAAGGAAACGGCAAACTACTCTAGTATCTTTGTCAAGAAAACCCTAAATGGAATCACAAAGAGTCAGACACAACTGAAAAACAACTGAACAACTTCATGTTCCAGCAATCAAACTACTAAGGGAGACTTTATAAAGCTAAATAAAATAATAAAATTCATTTGAGGCACAAAAGTTCTAGAATTTTCAGGCAAATAATGAAAAAATTAGGAACTAAAGAGGAATAGTGTGTATAGGGTTCACATTGTAGTATAAAGCATGAATCATCAAAGTTATTTGATACTGGTTTAAAAATGGGGAAGTAAACAGTGAAACAAAGGAGATACCAAGAAACCTCTTCCCCTCAAAATGAACTAAATAGTCCAATGTTGGATAAGAGCAAGAATGAAAACTATATATTCTCATTAGAATATGAGATCCTGGAGGAAAAAGACTATACCCTTAGCACTTTCAACAATGCCTGGCACATAGTAAGTACTTAATAAATACTTTTTGACTAATTATTTGGGGAAGAATTCGCTATTTGATAAGAATTGCTGGAAAAACTAGACAGGAGTTTGGAAGAAACTAGATTTAGAGCAGGAAAACAATATGCACAATGTCTTCAACAATGTGAATAAAATGAAACTGAGCACTATGTAATTGTAATAATCAAGGTTTTCTCAAGAGAA
The DNA here is from genome assembly GCF_900497805.2 of Vombatus ursinus. Taxonomy (NCBI): domain Eukaryota; kingdom Metazoa; phylum Chordata; class Mammalia; order Diprotodontia; family Vombatidae; genus Vombatus; species Vombatus ursinus. The sequence goes on from NW_020954585.1 coordinate 16,897,623, forward strand.
GAATTGAGAAAATGTGCCTCTCTCCCTTCATTGCAAAGGTTATAGGTCTGTGGGTGTGGAATATTACTTATACTATTGGAATATTACATATGCTGTATGGGAAGTCAGAAAGAGTGGATAACAGTCAGTCAACAAACATTTACCAAGTGCCTACTACATGCCAGGTACTGTATTAAGTACCTGGTACAAAGAAAGGCAAAAAAAAAAGTCCCTGCTCTCAAGAAACTCATAGTCTTATGGGTTAAATGGTTGAAGCCAAGTTCAAAGAAGGAACTGGGAGGATCTCCCCACACAATCTTTATTTAATTTGAATTTTTTTATAACTAGCTTTCTATGGTGTTAAAGAATTGTGTATAGAATATATATAATTCTATAGATAATATATAAATCATACATAGTATATAGAATTCTACCATATAATATAGAAATACAGAATTCTATCTAAATAGTATTTAGAATATATACATAACATATCACATAGAGAAATAGAATTCTACAAGCACAGCATGATGTATTGGAAAGGATTCTGAATTTGGAGTCAGAAGGCCTCTGTCTGAATCTTAGTTCTGCCATTTGATACCTGTGTGACCTTGTATCATTTTGGGGCTTGTTTTCCTCCATCTAAAAAATAAGGAGGAGGGACTCAGATTCCATGACTTCTTAGGTACCTTCTACCATGATATTTGTGAACCCACTGTCAGAGACCAGCCTTTGATGAGGAGTTCCTCTTTAATAGAGATCTCCATTGCTGTGCCAACTCATTTTCCAGCCTAGAAGCCCTGTTGAATCATCCCTAAGCTGCAGCTTTGAGATTAAACCACTGGATGTCAGAACAACACAGTACTTGATAACCATGCTTGCATGCTAAGTTTCTTCTGTCATGCTGTACTATTTATCCAGTGGAATCCAGGTTTTCCTTTTAAAATTCAAAAGGCTGACTTCTCAACTCTGATTCATAATTATCATGAAAATTTGTCTTATATACACATTAATATTAATTTCTCTTCCTCTTTTATCTTCTCTTACCTGCCTCCGCCTCCATCAATCCTTCATCCTCACTCCTCATCCCCCAGCACACAAAGCGAGAAAATAATACAGCTGTCTGGAATACTTTTGACAAAGGTTGTTCACAAAAGAAGTTATCCTTCCCTTAAGATAGACTATATGGTTATTATTGTTGGCAAGTGAGGGGGGAAAAGGTATTATGAATCTTATTTAAAATCATAATCTTTAAAATGATTTTTTGTATTATTTAAATGATTTCCGAAGAATTATTTTCAGGCACACACACACACACACACACACACACACACAAATCTGTACAGAAACATTGTCTTCAACAGCATGCATATTAAAAAAATCAAAATGATACTTAATTGACAGTAGATTAGGGAATAAGAATTATGTTGACTTTTTTTTTGCATTGATAATTTCACTGGCTTTCGATTACCTCACGTGATTGACCATTTGCACAAGGTTGAGAAGAATGGGCTTAACACGAAATAGACCTCATGTACAATCTTTTAGTTTCTTCTTCCAATTTCTTTGTTGTTTGGTTTGGATGGGAATGAATAAAGGAACATGTGGTAGAAGTATGAATGTATTTGTTGCAGAAAGATTTTTTTTGGCTTATTTTTTCTTTTTTTCTTATTTTTTTCTTCACTCATCAACTTTATCTCATTTATTCATCAAGTATTTATTATTAAGTGATGGTTCATGATCCATAGGTTCCAAAGTAGGCAATACCACCTAAGAGGCACTAAAACAATCCATGGCAGGAGGTAGTAGCCTCGGGTGCAATTAGGTGTTGAATAAAAATAAGGGGGCAGCAGAAGCATAAGGAAAGAAGGGAAGATAAGAAAATTTTGAAAAACCTTTTGTACATGTTTCATCTGTTGTGTAACAGAGTTAAAGTCATAGTGATTACATTATTTTCCAGATAAATACACAAAATGCAAGTTATAACTGATCAGTGGTGAAGTCCACCAAGTGTTGGTAGGCTCACACGTTGTCAGGAAGTCCAGCATGCATCAGCAGTAATATGTGCACGTAATGACTTGTTTACAATATGATACCATATTGATACCACATGATGCAATATTATGTCATCAAAATTTCAATGCAAGAAAAAAACACAAATTTACAATAAATTATTAAATTTAAGATGTGTCACTCTTTTTTAAAATTTTTATATTTTTTTAAATGACACAGATTTAAAAAAAAAATCATTAAACAGTTAAAGAAAGTAGATTTCCAGGGGAGACCTGAGTAATTTTTTTTAAAAGGGGCAGTAGGCCAAATAAGTTTGGGGACCTCTGATCTACTACAACATCTAACATTCTATCTTGTGACGAGGTATTTTCTCTGACTTTCCTCCATGCCTGGAACTCTTTCCTTGTTCATCTCTGCCTGCTGACTTCCCTAGCTTCCTTCAAATACCAGATAAAATCCTCTTTTGCAAGAAACTTTTCCTGGTTTTCTTTAATCTTAGGTTTCTCTCTGAGATTATCTCCAGTTTATCCTGTATATATTTTGTTAGTACATAGTTATTTGCACAGTTTCTCCCCCATTAGACTGAATTTATTGAGGACAGGGACTGCTTTTTCAACGTTCTTTATATTCCCCAGCCCTTAGCGTGGTGCCTGCCACATAATAGGTATTTAATAAACATTTGTTAATTTGACTTGCCTATGCTGTTTAAAGTTCATCAAGTTGTACTTTATTACAGTCTTGAGGAAAGAAATCATCAGCAGAACAGAACTCCTGAAAAAGGACATCTACTTAGTTACAAGAACTCTGACAAATAAAAACAAGTTGAATCAATTAAGAAATAGAAAGTTTAACAATATTAAAAATTATAAAAATTATAAAAAATATTTTTAAAGTATTTAATAGTATTAACAACAGAACAGTTACAAGAGCAATGACTGAAACTCTAGCCTCTGTGCAAAATCAAAAAGTGGGAGGGACATAAAAGATCTGAGATCACCTTATCATATAGAGGACACCAGTAATCTCTCCAAGTAAAGGCCAATTATTTGTTTATGTATATTACAGAAAGCATTCATATCAAGCTATATGACTCCACCAAAAAACAAATTAAACAGTTCTTTCATCTGGTGGAATTTTTTCCTAATATTTCAAAATATAATTTGGGTAAAATAAGTGTAAAATTTTTAACATATGCAAAGGAAAGATAGAGACTGACCCTACAAGCTGGAATTTGGAAGTCATGTTGATTCAATGGATGAAAGTGATTACTATAAATACCTTGGTCTCCTCCAGGCAAGATGCATTAAGCATAAAAATTTCAGGGAGAAGGCTATAGCTGAAAATAATAAGACTTTTACTGGCATTCTGATATCAAAGCTGAATGGGAAGAAGACATTTAAAGCAATCAACACCAACCTAATACCAATCTCAGTGTACACTTTCAGAATTATAAAATGAATTGTAACAAATCTTGAAAG